>NC_134455.1:295653646-295964646 GCF_047948215.1 Lycorma delicatula
TTCTTAAAAAATACCTTACAAACCTCATTTTTAAAAAAAAAAAATGAATTTTTTAAAGTTATTCCAAAATTGTATTGAATTATATTAAGAGTCTGTATTTTTCGTTATACAAGAAAGAAAGAAAAAAGAATAAAAACTTGGTGATAATTATTTGGTGGAGTAATTATTTTTTCAAATTGGCATTTGATCAAAATTACTTACTTGGTATGAATGGGAATTTTTTGAGAATGACGTACATTTACAACGGTACTAAAATTCAGCTTCATAGGATTTTTCCCCCTAAAAGTGGTAAAAAATAATTTTAATTTTAGTAATAAAAAATAGTTTTAATTCTCAAGTTATTTACTGGAGTGATATTATAAACAACGCATCAGCTTTATGCTTAAAACAGTTTGTTTACTTATTTTCATATTATCAGAAATTTTCGTCCATGACTGTTTATGTATGTTTTTAGAAATTGAAGAAGGAACTGAAAAAAGTAAAATTACGCTGCAACTATCCGATAAGATTATTAAAGTTGAATGTAACTTATTTGTTCGCCATATAATAAGCTCAGTTGTAACTAATAGACAATTACTCGTACTATTGTTAATCTTTGGCACCTATTGAATTATCATAATCATTAGGCAACAGTTGTGTTTTATTTATTTGTAACACTTGTTCGAATATTTATAGAAAATTTTATATTCTTAAATCTTATTAACGTTATCTTACCAATACATAGTTACTAGAAACGACCAAATAAATCTTTTGATTCTCCACGCTTCAAATTAGTAGTAAAAAATAAATAAATGTATGTTTATTTGCAATATTTTTACTATCCTTTAGTCCTTTCAAGTTAGAGTCGTATCGTAAGGTTCTGTGTTCGAATTCCGGTCAGGGTAGGTTATTTTTTATACCAAAGTGTGAATAAAACGGTTGAAAAATTTACGTTGACCGCCATTGTGTTCCTCATCTTTGAAAGCTTGTAACTTCTGAATGTTACATTAAGAATTATGCCTAAGAATAAAGAAAAGCTTAAAACGATATTTTCTCTCGGAAAGTGGAAAAAAGAAGAGATTACTGTTTAAAAAGTAAAGTTCGTTGCCGTATTGAAAAAATGGAAGTGAATTAAAGATTTCTCAATACTGTAATTTTAACGCGTAGGGGATAAAATTCCCCATATAATATATTTTAGGTTTCAAAGATTCTAATGGGGTACGATTAAAATGAATATTTTTTTTACGGTAATGATGGTGATTCTTCAAAATCGCTATTTTTTTTTGATAAGAGTTCCTGTCTAATCTAATTTCATTTGATGGTGTATAAAATAATTTCTATAAATACCATGAACGTTACGTAAATTACTTTAGAATTCACTGACATGAATGTCTAGAATTTTCTTATTCGACTGGCTGACATCGTCGGTCGGTAGGAAGATTGGAAGCGGCACTTATGCCTTATAAAATGATACTAACATTATGTTATAATTATTGTATATTATTGCTGCTATGATTTAATAGATAAAAAGGCCAAGTTGAAATGAACAACTTTTCTATATAGGAAATGGGTATCTCAATGGTCCCTATAACGTTAAGAAAAATTCAAGTAAAGATATATTCATTGAAACCGCCATTAGAATATGTTATCTATTTTTTTAAATATATCTAGGATCTATTAACACAAGTTGTGGTTATATTATTATTCATAAATTTCCTCCTTATATATACAATAGAAATTGATGATAATGAATATTTTGTCACACTTTAACCCTTTCTTATTATTCCTGTATTATCTCTTCGATAACAAAAACTATTTAAAAAGTATACTTAGAAATTATTTAATGAGAATCCATTATTTATTAACTTATTAAAAATAATAAGGAAACGATATGTCAAAGGTTACCAACGGTTTTTAGTATCCTTTTTTATCCTGTGTTGTACTCTGTTTTTTGTTTGTAGATAATTGTATGTAAATTTATATTACTGGAAATTAAATAATGTACATTTCTTTTTATTATTATTTTTAAGTTAATAGACTATGTTCAATTCTTTATGAGTTATAATAATAGTGCGCGCATTAAACAGTAACGTGTCGTTATCCCTAAAAATTTATATATTTACTTAATAATTGTAGTAAATTGTCTCTAAACACCTTCCGATTGTTTTATTTTTGCTACATTTATTTCTGTGTTCACTTTTAATAATATGCACTGCATTTCTATTTTATTACACATGGTTCTTTAATGTATTATTCATTGTAAGTGCGTTCTTTGTTTGTATGTTGAACGTGTTTCTATGAATCTTAAATTAATATTTTACACTATGCGAATACGCGAATGTGATTGTAATATTTTTCAAGTAAAAACTACTGATTTTGTGAGTTGTAATCTTTATATCTGTTGTTAGTTATCCTTGCTTCGTTTGTTTCTATTTTTTTATTAATTCGATGTTTCTATTTTTAAACCTTGTACGTAAAACGTACATAAAAGCATACTCAATATTTTATATATTTTATCTTCTACTTTTGTAACTTACAACACGTTTCACAATTACGTTAAAAATCAAAACGGTTGTAATTTTATTTCCTAGTTATTTTTCTCTAAACCAAATGTAATTACATTATTGTAATTCGACACAAACAATATGAGTTGAATTTTTATTTATTGTTAAAAAGGGAACAAAGGCTGTTAAAATAATACAACACTATATAATAATACTACATTTCACGAGAAAACTGGCCAAAACAGTTATTAAAAATCGTTATTATTAATTTTAGTAACTTAACACTTTTTTAATTTTATTTTAAAGTCTTTCTATTAAGATAATGCATAGTAATAATACCAGTTTTATAAGTAATACATACATAGTTGGCACATTCTGCAAACGAGAATAAATCCTTCAGCATAGTCGGAAATAATAATTAACACTATTATATTATAAAATAACATAGTCAAACTCATTTTAAAAATATAATATAATAACACTACAATTCAAAATAATAAACAATTTTTTTTTTTTTTTTTTTTTTTTTTTTACAACTAATGTGGTGTATTAATCCCACGACTAGTAGTCTAATTAGTGATTACAGTATAGTTAGAAAAAAAGAGGTCAAAATTTGAAATTTTAGGATTAAATTTTTTATAAAAAAGAAAGGGACATTCAATGAAGTAAGGAATTTGGCGAATAATAGAATGGCCAAAAGATTTTTTTATTACAACCAAACCAAATGTGAGTATAGAGCATATAAAAAAAAATGGAAAGCCTGGAACATTAGGATTATTGAAAATAAGTAAATCAAGTAAGCTCAAACGTAAAAGGTATAAAAAACGAAAATTACTAAATGCTCTATTTAAATGTGAAAGAAATCGCAAATTAAAAAAAAAACGATGAAAACACATAATTTATTTTATGCGTAAAACATGAAGCAAAGGATTAGAAATTACCTGACTAGTAATTAAACACCTTCTTTGGATGGTATTTAAATACACAATTATCAATAAAAAAAAATTGGAAGATATCACTGAACTTGTTCATAATCCTATTGAGGTTGAGATCTCATTTCACAGCAAAACATATCAAGTTTTGACTCACGTAGTTCATTATTACTTAATTCGGCCACCAGAGCTGTCACCAGTAATGTTAAAAATGGACAAATTTACTGGTGTGGAACGCGCTCGTTGTATATTTTGGTTTCATGATTTGCAGTCAGCAACTGCAGTTCGATGTAATTTTCTTAGAGTACGGTAGGGAGCCTCCTAGTTGGCATACAATTTAGTCTTGGCATCAAACCTTTGTTGAGGCTGGTTCTTCTTCTTTTTGGTATAATTTAGGTAAGACTTCGAATTAACGCCTCAGCTGCAGAGGTAACCTCCGATTTTCTGGCTACAGTCTGGAATAACCCAATATATCATCGCCAAGATAAGAATTATAAAATTGAATTGCATGTAGAGTTTCTTACATAGACGTGCATTACATAGCATTTGTAATGAAATAGTCAAGAACAGGTAAAGAAATATTGAAGTTAACTGAACAAAAAATAAGAAAGTGGAAAAATGGCCCGTCTATTATATAATGAATTTAATTATTACTTTTTTAAACAAAAACAGATGTACCTAAAAAAAGGGAAGTCAAAATTTTTTTCAGTTTTTATTTTTAATAAATGCATCAAAATAGTTTTGAAAATTCAATCCTTCAAAAATGTGCATTTTAGAAATTCGGAAAAAATTCATTCGGTTTGTTGAGTCGTATCTGGATCCAAATGTAACATTTGATTTGCGTAAAAAATATTTACCTTTATTACTTTTATACAAAGAATAAAATTATTATTATGAAAAAGTTATATTATAAATCTTTGAATCTTTCTTTCATGTTCTATTCTTCAATACATTCAAATCTACCAGCTTTGATGTTGAAAATATTCAAGCAAGTGTTGTGTCCTTGTACGTAACGCTTATGCATTCTTATTGCAATTACATAATATTTCAAATTATTATTTTTATCCGTATAATTGGGTATTTTATTTTTAATATTGTGTTATAATGCATATTTATTATAATTTAGTAAAAATAAATAAAATATATAACAATAAAAATTTTAATTAATTTAGTTTCCCGTATTTTTTTCTGTTACAGGTGAGTGCACACGTGATTGAAACAACACTTTACACACAAAATAAAGCCTTTCGTGATCGGTGAGGTAATAAATGAAAAATTGTTATCGTGGTTTTATTTATTTGTTTAGTCTATGACACCAAAACACAAAACCAATTACAGTCAAAAATTACAAACAAGCATTTAACAAATTAATATAAGCTACTTTATCGTGGTATTACATTTTTAATAAGGGTTTACTTAGATGTAAAATATTTGAATTACAAACGTGTAAAATCATATCGCTATACGATCGTAAATTTATTAGGGGTCTTAAAGTAGCCGAATTCTAAATAATTCTCTCGTACTTAAAAAAAAAAATACTCCCACTCCTTTTGGAGAACGAAGTAAAAAGGAAATTATAAAAATAACACTTTTATTTTTATCTCTTTCATAATAGTTATTAGGTATTATATGTGTACTTTTTGGTTTATAGATTTCTGTTAACAGATGTAATTTCATTTCATTATTGAAATATATTTTTAAAAATGAAGAATAAACAAAAATAAGTTTCCATTAGTGGTTTTTCAGTTATCAGCCATTTTTCAAGTAATGATGTATTGATGTATGACAAAGTATTGATGTATCAGACAGTACTATTTTTATTTTTTTTAAATTAAACAAAATTGGTTTATTTGGTGTGGATGATGTACTACATCTCTCGCAAAAAACATGATTTAACTGCGTGCAAGATTCCACAACAAGGCTTTTCTTTTTCCTGTTTAGTTTTAGGTAATTACCTTTCAGATAATACTTCAGAGGATGAATGAGCATGATATGTATGAGTGTAAAGTGTAGTGTTGTAGTCCCAGTTCGACCATTCCTGAGATGTATGGTTAACTGAAACCCAACCACCAAAGAAAGCCACGTATCCACGATTTAGTATTCAAATCCGTGTAAACATAACTGACTTTTACTAGGACTTGAACGCTGGAGCTCTCGATTTCCAAATCAGCTGAGTTGGGAAGACGCGTTCACCACTAAACCAAGCCGGTGGGTTTCCACAACAAGGGTGCTTGTAGTGAATGTTATGTGATTTTTGTAGTACTTTTATAAATCAACAGTTTATGCATCAGTTATTGTAAATAATATATATTTTTTGAAATGCACATTTTCAGCATTGTAATTGTAATTGCTATTAATAGCATTGTAAATTATTTTATTCAGCATATATAAACGAATTTTTTTTTAATTAACAGTTCTTGTAAGTAATATATAACTTAAAAAAACAAGCAATAAATGAAATACCGTTGATTGAAAAACACCCAGATCTGTTGAGTACAAAGAAAACGTTTAGCATTTGATTCATTAATACGGAATATTTTTGAGTTTCGCAAGGCAAAAAATCTTTTTAGGTTGAAAAGAAGTGAAATATGAGTCTTTCGTTTAATTTATCTTCAGAGTTTTGAAAATAGACTCTAATAATGAAATAAAATCTCTTAAATTAACAACAGAAAAATGATTGGGATTTAAGACAGTCTGTAATTCAATGGCGGATTTATAGCGCAACAAATACATTTAATTCTATGTTACTGTTATTAAATTATTTGCAAACGTCCATGTTGTTTAAGAGAGAGAGAGAAATTGATTGACTTGACTTATTAACTGGCAAGATTGAGACCATAAGGTCCCATCTTCAATTTAAGCAGTTTAAATACATTAACAAATCACAATATTTATATATGTTATCATTTAACTTAGAAAGATAAAAAATATAAAATTACTTGTTCTAAATCGTACACAAATATTATCCAAAAAAAAAATCGCTCAAAATTACATTTACTATCAATTACAAATATATGATTGTTGAATAAAGTTATTAAAGTCTAAACAAACTCAAATATTCTAAGTATATACAAATATATAAATTGCCCATTTTGGAAAAAATTTCAATTTTAATTAATTTTTTTATTTCAATTTTAAATTAAATTTTCAACCTCAACTCTAATCCTAGACCCTTAAAACAAAATTCAAAATCATTGTATGTAAATTACGTTGTATGTAATTACGTTACAAATAGTTAATGCAAAATTAATAATTTACAAAGTTAAAACCAAACTCAAATGTGCTAACAAAAATAAAGATTGTTAAAAAATAACCTACATACAAAAATAAAAAAAATCTCTTAAATCTATAGAACTACCCAAAAAATCCCTGTTTTTGAAAATCATCCTAATATTACAAAAATGTCCCGCAATAGTTTGTTTACTAATTGCTTTAAAAAAATTATAACGCAAATGCAATTACTAAAATTAACGATCATTTCATGTTTTTACATTTAAGTTACATCATATATTTTTATTAGTAATTCCTTACACATATTTATTACATTAATGTATATTATACATCTTATACATTAATGTAGAATACATTAAATCTTTTAACATCCCCAGTGTTCAAACTATCAATCGGCGTCGGCGTCGCAAGCTCATTTATTAGTCTCACAGAATAAAGTGAAAAGATTTATTATAAATACCGGTTCAATGAAGGGGAACTTGCAATTGGGGATTTTAGTCTCTTAGAGAGAGAGTGAGAAAAAATAGAAAGAACTTGTATATGTTAAAAAGTTTATTTCTGCTCCGAAAAATTAATACATTTCCGTTGTAAAATAAGTTATGTAGAATAAAAAATACGGTCAGCATGTGGGAGCCCGTTGCCATGATATGGTTTACTGACTTAAAAATGCTAACGAGGTTTTGTATGTTTGATACTGCTGCTATAAATTTTTTTTTAATTCCGCTTACCTAATATATATGAGGACACCCGGATCTGTCCGATATGTATCTTAACAATCACTTATCCGATAAGTATAACGGAGAACAAGTTGCATTATCTGGTAACTTCATCAGTAGGCTCCTTACGACAAGCCACGTATATATCAACGACTTATTTCCTTATTTCTCTACCTTAACAGAAATCAAATGAGCATTTAGACAAAACTCACAATACACCATGCACACAACTCGCTAAAGTGATATATATATAAAAGTAAAGTAATGTCAGAATAAATAATAATTAGCAAAATTATTGACAAATTAATTACACTTAATTTCTAAACAAATTAAATTATTTGAAGATTTTTTGATTTCATGATTTGGCAACAATAGCTGTTGAACAATTAAATGTATTGTATTAAATGTATAACAATTATGTATTGTACATAAATAACTTAAGCGGTTTTGTGTTGATGTTAACGATCTAAAAAAATGGTTTATTTTGCTGTTATACATAGAAGGCAATACAAATTTGTATACATTGGAGAGTTGATGTCCATTTGTTAATCTCTGGTAAAGCTAATGATAATAGAATAACTTCGGTTGAGAATACCGTAACACTTTTCCAGAACGAAGAATACCAAATCGTAAAAAAACTTTTGAAACTGGAGGAACGTCTTAGAAAAATAGGGGCGTGCTTTAACCAAATCTATAGGTGCTGATCGACAACGATTTGTAACACATACCAATACTGAAGAAGAAACAACTAATGCCACATGATCTTCTTCTACAAGAACCAGACCAAGAATCTTGGTTTGGTTCTAAATTTCAAGAAGAAAAATTCTTGAAGAACCAAGAATCTTATTCTACAAGAAAAAGGGTCTTCATGTCGTTTAAAATATTTCAAAATCGAGCATTCGCGATGAATATTACGGGAGCAGCAGCTGTACCCGTTCCGCTTTACCGTATACGAGACATATTATCAACAATCATAATAAATTAACAAAGTTCCCCTGATGGTTAATTAGAAAATGTGCTCACGATTCCCATTTCTTTTATCAAATTCTGTTTACTGATCAATCGTGTTTCACGAGAAATTGAATTATCAATTTTCGTAACCTCTACACTTTGGCAGATAAAAAGAGACATGAGACTACCACACCGCATTTCTAACATATGTTTTAGCGTTTCATGTGGTCTTCTCGATATAGAATATCGATAAGCCTAAAATAGATACTTAATATTTACAATTTGTAATTATTGTGGTCTAATATGTGTGTGTGTATATATATATATAGATTAAATTAACACAATTGAAAGTTTGATAAAACATTAACAAAATGAACATTACGGACTTCACAAAATATAACCTTTCCCTTTTACCTTACTCACTTTTCCCTTTCCTTTCCTCCTTCCTTTTCCCCTTTCCTTTCCCCATACACTTTTCCGATTTTCATTTTTAACATATTCTCTTTCCCCTTTTTTCTTTCCCCTGTTTTCCACTCTTTCCATTTCCTTGCCCCGTTTCTCTTTCCCTTATTTTCTTTTCCCCTTTCTTATTTTTCCTTCGTTTTTCTCCATTCCCTTTTTATTTCATTTTCCCGTTTTTCTTTTTCCATTTTTCTCTTTTTACCTTTTACCTTTTTAGATTTTTCCCTTTTCCGATTTTTCCCTTTCCCCGCGCGTAAATCGGTCCAGTAGTTTTTTAGTCTATAGCGGACACACATATCGGAAACATTGAAATGGAATCGTAAAATATTTAGTATTGCGTGTGTTGCTTTTACGTCCAACAGATAGCGCTGTGTTTTAAAAAAAAGCATGTTCTTACCTTTCATAGGTGTGACATCTTAGGTATATAAATAGTAGGTATATAAAAACACGCGCGTATTCGAATGCAACGTTATGCCGAAATTTCGAAGCAATCGGTGAAGAACTTTCGGAAATTTAAGATTTGAACAAACGAACATTTACATATATATATATACACACACGAGTATTTCTTCTGTCCGTGTGTATGTGACACACGTCACATACGTTTAGGAAAATTATTAAATAAAAGAAAAAGTAGGAAGTACTTTCTTAGAATGTTCTTAAGTGAAAATTAGCAATAATGTGGATGAAAATTTATTAATTACACTAATTATTAATTTTACGACGTACCCCGCATGCACAAATAGTCCATAGCCGTCGGTTAAATAGACCGGTAGAAGATCAATTGATGGACAATGTAATTTAAGAGACCAGGTTGCAAACACACGTGCAAATGAAAGTCGAGAGCATCACAATTTTTGTCTTTGAACTAATGCATTGTGACAAAGAGTGGCATTGAGACTCAACGAGTCACCGCCGCACACAAAGCACATGGTCGACAACGCGTGCAAGAAAGTCGCGCATTGACACTTGCATCACTTCACCGCCTTGCGTTCGAATATGAGCCGGAAATAGACTATTCGTCACATGCATTAATTATCATGGGCAATATGGACAAAGAATGCCAACCCTGTCATGCATTTAAATACAAAGGTGAATCGGTCGGTCTTTGCTGCGCATGAGAAAGAGTTTCACTTCCACCATTGAATTCGCCGCCAGAACCATTAGAAATACTATTGGCTGGAGTCACATCTCAGTCGAAATTGTTTTTGCGTAAAATTCGTAAATTCAATTCTTGCTTCCAAATGACAAAAATCGTTCAGAATGAGGACGGTCGTAATTTTGAATCAACATTTAAGATTCAAGGCTAAGTATATCATCAAATTGGTTCTTTGTTCTCAATGCCTGATGCCGATCCAAAATTTATGCAAATCTACTTCACGGGCAATGAGGAGCAACAAATTAACACACGCTGCCAATACAACCACATCGAGCAGATGGAGGAGCGAGAAATAGTGGCAACTTTGGAAACGTTTTTGCGTTGGCAATTGCTTCATCAGGCATTGCAGCGACCTTGCTTGATGGTGGGTGGACTGCGCATTCAGCACTCAAGTTGCCGTTGAACATTCACACAAATTCAGACGCAATTTGTAACACAAAGAAGCATTCAGGCGTGGCTGAAGTTTTGAGAAAATACAAAATTATTATCTGGGATGAATGCGCTATGGCTCACAAGCATTCATTCGAAGCTCTCGAAAGAACACTGAAAGATCTCGTAGGTCGAGTTGTGATAACCGTACGCGTGGTGGAGTCAGGTATTTTAAAACTAATTTTTTTTTTTTCACATATTTTTTCATCAAATCGATCCAAACAATTTATAGTTTATTTGAAAATTTTTCTAATTTTTGGATTTACAACGTTTGAACAGGACAACGTCTGTCGGGTCCGCTAGTATATATATATATATATATATATATATCAAATAGTTTGTTTTGCAATGAATTGTTTAACGACCTTTGAAGCATATAATTCACCGTTTACAATTTGTAGGACCGTATTAATTAAATTTGTTTACGTTAATGTATAAATGTTCAGTTTTATTCATACAATACTGGTGTAGAGTCAATTTCTTTGGATTCTCTAATTAATTAATGTCTTTATTTTATTGTTTCATTATAAAAAGTTTGGCAGGGATAGAAAATCAATACTTTTTGTTTAATCTTATATGTTTAAAAACAATTACCACATTTACACCTGAAACAACTTTTTAAGTTTTATTTACGCTTTTAGTGCGAATAAGTTTCGTTAATGCTCAGTACTACATCGGCTAATCACTTGCTGCTTATTTGACGTTTTCCTCCTATTTTTCGACTTTATTTTATCTTTTCAGTATTCATTTCTAGGATCACCGTAGGAAATCTTATTTTTTTGTCATAAGTAAATTTTTGTTTGAAATTCCCTGACGGTTGTTTGAGCTATTTCCGTCTGTTTTAGGTACACATAGTGATGTTGCTTTGCAAGTAAAGAAACTATACAATTTTACGTCATATGCTGTTTCCAATCTTTCTAAACTGTTAGAAAATGAGGATCCCATTTCCTTCTTCCATTACCTATACATTTTCAGTATATGATAAGTTTAATGAGTTACCTTTTGTTGGAAATAATATATTTTATATATATATATATATATATATATATATATATATACCTTGTCTCTACTCATTAGTCTTTTATTTAGTTGAAAAAGTTAAGAAATAAAATTTGATAGTGGCCATAAAAATAAAAACAACAAGTAGTTATCATTAATTTTATATAAATCAATAACTTATTCGGTACGAAAATGAATAAGAATAGATCATTTAAAACAGGTTAAAATTTAGTCGCTAATTTTACTTTCCCATCTATAATGTAACTATACTAAGAGAAAATATGGTTATCGGTTAAAAAAAAAAAAAATCACCGACCGGGTTTTATTTACAAATCTCGATGTTTTACATCATAGGAAGTCTATTAAAATTAAGAAAACAGATATATTTTTCCCATAGATGTTCCTTACGTACTTCGGCATGCATGTATGTCGCACTCTTTTTGGCTATATTTTCTGACTGGATGAACCAACTTTTAATGTATTCAAAATTTTGGTCAGTAAATATCTACTTATGAGATATTAATCGTATTAAACTTTTTGGGGAGCGATGGAAGTTTGCAGTTTTATTAATTTTAGACTCTTTACTTCGGTAGTTTAGAAAAAAGGTTTTCTTATCAAAAAATGTTGCTCTTAGGTAGTACGTATTTAATTAATTTTTTTAAATAATAGAGGAAAATCATGAAATTGTTCGAGAAACCAGTTTTCGAAATATTTTCAGTTCCTCAGTGCCAGGAAGTACAGCAACTCTGTTACCAGATTTTGCGTTATAAATTGTTCAAAATTGGTATCCAACACAACAGTAAAGACCACAGATTTAATTATTAAATGTGGTTTAAATAATTTTTTTTTAATAATTGAAAATGTCCCATGTGTATTTTGTCATTAGGTATTGGTAGATGCCGGTTTAATAAGTTAAACATTTAAAAAATATTGAAATTAAAATGTGTATTCTGAAATTCTATTAGCATTTTTCCAATCTCAGCATCAGAAATCATACGTACGGATACTTTAGTCGTCTTTCGCAATAAAAATATTCTTTTTTTATTTTTTTAGGTATAATATAGTAAACATTTACTGTCGGGTATATCAGGATGTATCACGAAGTTCTTTCGGGACTTTCATAACCTATTCTATTCGTGAAAATAATGTTTAAAATTCACATAAACATAAGTCCTAAAATGCTTCGTTTGCGAATTACGTCTAGTGAAAGATTTCGCTCGAATTTCAGCCACTCCGGTGAAAGAAGGTCGTACTGAAATTTTTAGGACGTTATTTAAAGAGCAGAATTAATGATTTCTTACGGCTATTGACCTGAAAAATCGAATAAAACAAGTCTCACAGAACCTATCTTCAGTAGTTTTTTTGAAAAATCTGGGGCGAAAACCAATAATATTGTTAAGTGACTACTAAATGCATAAAACTTTTGAACTTGTAGAGAATGTAATTCTGAAAAAAATCGTGTAAGATAAATTACATAAAAGAAAGGAAAGTTAGAAAAATTCCAATTTTATTTAGAAACAGTTCATTAGATCAAAGTGCATTATACGTACCAGTTTATAAAAATGTTAAAAAATGAACTTTTCTTTGTTTTATTCAACTTATTTTACACCGTTTTGTTCAGAATTACAATCTCTACAAGTTTTGTTTAAAACTTTTACGTATTTATTTCCCATTTAACGAAGGACGTAAAACACAAGAAACAGGGTTTTTACCCCAGTTTATTGGTTTTCACCCCAGATTTTACAAAAACTACTGAAGATACGGTTCTAGGATCCGTTTTATTAGATTTTTCAGGTCAATAGCCGTAAGAGATCATTAATTCTGCTCTTTAATTAACGTCCTAAAAATTCAGTACGACGTCGTTTCACCGAGGGTGGCTGAAATTCAACTGAAATCTTTCACTAGCCGCAACTCGCAAACGAAGCATTTTAGGAACGTTTAATGAACTTTACTCATTATTTTCACGAGATGTATAGGTTATGAAAGTTCCGGGAGAACTTCGTGATACATTCTGTTTATATAGAACAACAATTCGTGTCAAATGTTACTTTGTAAATTGAAAACCTTATTACTATACATTTTCCTGATCCGATTTTCCAGACTTAGATTTTCCGGTTTTAATTATCATAAATTAATTAAGATAATCAGAGTTATGGTATTATTATCTTTAACCTCAAACATTTTTCCTGATGAATATATTCGAATAATAACATTCTGTAGTATAGATAATTGAAACTCCTGTTAATATCGTCGTACTGACATAACCATTTTATTTTCCCAAGTTCTATGAGTATAACCAATGTAGTTTATCTATTGTGGACTGTTGTACTTGTACAGTATAATGAAAAGAAATACGAGCGTTAAATTTTGGGGAGTATCTTTTCTTATCTAATTAGTATTGTCCGAGTTCATTAGCCGACATATGTGACAATGTATGTATGCGTTCGATATATTATTAAAATGGATTATCGCTGAGCTATTTCAATCGTGATGAAATGATCGGAGGGAAACGCTTATTGCTGTAAAGAAATAACCCATTTCTCATTCTGACTGACTCGGCTGCGGGTGTTTTACTACTGCTGTCCTTAAACTTCGTTTTATTAACACTCTCTGAAAAAAATGGTGAGTTTTCAGATCTTTATTTTTTATAGAAGTAATATTTTGTTTCATCCAATGCTTATTTTTAATTAAAACATTACTTAATTTTACTTACCGTACAAAAGTTAATTTATTTAGTGCGTAAAATGTTACTTTTTAGTTTAAATTTCTCTTCAAGTAGAATATTTCAATTAAACTTTTAAAAGATATTTCCTTCACTCCAGCGATTACGATCGTCCTAACTAGTAAACGGTACTTGTTTGTTGTCGCACCACCGCTTTCTTTCACATTTTTTTTATGCAACCTCTTCAGATTTCATGAGAAAATGAATATTAATGTTGATGTAAGATGGAGAAAGTACATATTTTTATTGAAAATTGAAAATTACAAAACACTTCAGATTATGTTAACTCCTTATACTGACAAATCGTACTATATAAACATAACCTAATTAAAAATAACCTTCGCTCCCTTTGATAACTAACCTCGTCTAATTAACGTTACTTATGCATATTATACGCTATTTAATGTTAATTAGACGAGGTTAACGAGCGAAGCGTTTTGTATGTTTGGTTAGGTTATGTTGATATACGTACGATTCATCAGTATATGGAGTCAACATATTTTTTTTTTCTTTTTTCTGTTTAGCCTCCGTAACCACCGTAAGGTGGATGTACTTCAGAGGATGTATGCGAATGATATGTATGAATTCGAATGAAGTATAGTCTTGAACATTATCAGGTCGACCACTCCTGAGAAGTGTGGTTAATTGAAACCCAACCACCAAAGAACACCGGTATCCACGATCCAATATTCAAATCCGTATAAAAGTAACTTCCTTCACTAGGATTTGAACCTTAGAACTCTCGACTTCGAAATCAGGTGATTTGCGATGACGAGTTCACCACTAGACCAACCTGGTGGGTGGAGTCAACATAATCTAAACAAACAACTTACGCTCGCTTCGCTCGCTAACAAATATATTTTTTGTTTAATACATTGTAATAATGCGTTTAATACGTTGTTTTTTGAAATAGAAGTTGCATAAAAAAACTAAAAAAAGTGGCGGTGTGATAACAAACAAGTACCTAGAAAACAATTTAATAAATACATATATATATTTACACACACACACACGCCACAATCCACTACGCGCGCGCGCAGTGGATTCCGGTTAATAGGCCACCGGTTTTTCGGGTAGGCCGTTTAATTGGAGCATTTTTGTTAAAACAGAAACATATTGGTATAAATTATAAAATTACGCCGGTTTAACGATCCAAAATGCCGCTTATAAGGCCCACTAGCTCGTTCGTTTCTTCCTTTTACTTCTAAAATATCACAATTCTATTAGTAATTTAAATCGCTTGACTGTTGCTGAATGTCGTATTAAAGTAACTTCCTTCTATCACTGGACTGCACAGACGTAGTGCGTGGCGACACAGATGACAATCTGCAGCTATGACGAAGCAAATGTTTTTATTTTCTTCATGCAAGTCTGTTGTTCATTGTGTATGGTGCTGTTGTTGTCGATTTTCAGTAACTATTTTTAATCACTTTGGTTTGCCTTTTTACTTTCGTTAATCATTTAATTTGTTTAATCACTTTTATCTTTTTACTTTGAATTTGTAGTTGTTGCGATCAACACTTGTTTTGTTGGTGTGAGGATAATATTTTTAGCGTTTAAATAATCAATCAAGTAATGATGCGAATACGTAGTCTAATTGAAGTTAGATCTGGGAAGAGTTTTTGTGTGAAACCTTCGGTGTTAGAGGAAGAAGCGGGGATCACGCTTCCGCGAATCGGTTAATTTGATTGTTGAGGGTTCTAAGTTATGGTAGATGATCGTGGTTGGAAGAAGCCATACGAAGACAATAATAGTAAGTTGTGTAAATACATGACGGAAATGTATGCCGAGGCATTTGCATCCTGACAGAGGCCAAACTGATGACTGTGATATGTTATCAGGTTTAGAGCGTCTAAAAGACGACCATCAGGGCTAGGAACGGAAGGGGTGTTCTGGCGACCGGGATCGTCACAAAGCGGGTGTCTTCTTCTCCTACGGGGGTCAGGATGGTCTTGGAGTGCCGATATGGAATAAGCAAATTTGACTCTGTGAAGAAGCCAAACCATTTCACTCCTTATTCTCTCTAGTAAGCCAGGCGTGGGAAGTTGTTTATTCTTGGGAATGATTATACCATTTTTATGTTGGATTAACTACAACCATTAACAACTTATGGTACTCAACATAGGGCCCTAGGAGAAGAGTTAAACTTTTAAGCTCTCTGTAAATTCCAGAAAAGTTTAACAACATTGATGACAACCTTTCAGTAATTTTCTATTTAATCATTATTGATTACATTAGTAATATTATTATTAATAATACCACATTACGGTTGTAATATTATTACGATTTTTCTTCTTTGTAGTATTATAACTGTAAACTAATGATATTAAGCATTTTAAAAGATATCTGTCTAATTGTTAATAAAATAAACGGAATAATAATTGTGGAGAAATTACCATGTTCGATAAGAGGGCAATGTGCCACCACACAGCGATGACATTCTCGCATTGTCCAGTCCATAACAATGAGAAGAATCCCGTTGATTGTAAAATTCCCTTTCTTCACGATTTCCTTCTTACATTTTTAATCCAAATACATAGGTAAATACACCAAAATATTATTTTTAAAATAATCGATGAATATTCTAACGTGTATGAACTAGAATGTAGTGCTTTCAACAAAAATTAATAGCAGTTGTAAAATAATTAAGATAATTTATTGAAACCAATGTACTATTAACTAAACAGATTAGAATAAATCTTTTTAATGGACTGAGATGACGCGCCGAAAAGATAATGAATTGAGTGTATTTTTTCGTACTCAAAAAATGCATTTCAGAATTAGCATTAAAAAAAAAATTATTTTATTATGACCAGCGAAAAGTTGATATGATCTTGCTAAAATCGGATTATTCAGTTTTTCATTATAAATCTTCTAACCTAGATCTGCGTTAAGTCTTGAATAGATGTACTTTTCTTTAATTCAGCGATAATAATCCTACTTTTTGCGCGCTATATCGTTGGTAATGATTTTACAATTCACTTGATAATAATGGAAGAAGATGATCGTGGATTATCTTATATAATCGCCGATTACTTTCCTGCTAAACTACGCAACATTATTTAATTATTGAAAATAAACTGAAGCAAAACTAAAGAAAAATATCTTTTTGAACAATTTTTAAATCTAAATCGGTGTGAAACGCCTAAAAAAATCTATAAGTATGCCTAATTAACTAATCCTTTCTTATAATGAGATCTGCCGGTTTTGCGCGTACAGTTTTCAGATTATCGGTATACTTGTACAAATAGTTATTTTGTTGAGAATGATTATTTTTAACAATTAAAAAAAAAAAATGTTTGTTTTAATATTTCACTAAGGAAATGTGTAATGTATTAAAAATAATCATTTTTGATTTGCGGATGAAATGGCTGGTATATTTTTAAACAAAAATGATGGGTTAATGTTTCGCAACAGTGAAGGCGATATTCAAGAAACCTTCCCAACAAAAAAATTAGCTAGTTTCTTGTTTTATGACTAATAGCTAACCACAAACAGGCTAACCTTTTACGCAGTCGTTTACATTCCACTGTTAATAAATAACGCAGCTAAACGTAATAATTATTTTTCCCAATTACACTTCCGTATCGACTAATGTTTTCTTTATTTTTTAACGGAATATTACATTTTATTAAATAAAACAATTCTTTTTGTTCCTTTGCTTAATTCTAATTATAGACATAATTAATGGTCATTATATAGAACAGTGTATGTAAAATTACTAGTGTATGTAAAATATATGATTACTCATACGTGTTTTTTTTTTGTACTTATCTAGTTTTATTAAGGTCAGTCTATCGTTGAATTTAACGTAGCATTATTTTTTCTTAAATAGCCACGACAATAACAAGTACGAATATTTGTTTGACTGTTAAAACAGTCATTTTACGTTTTAAAGGTTATTTTTACACCGATATGTGATTTTCTTAAAAAAAAAAAAAAAAAAAATAATCCCTGGAGTCTTCTTGACTGTTTATCATTCCATCGGGACAAAATGTTCTAGTTGCTAGTTCTGTTATAAGTCGAACACTGCAAATTTAACTTTTTTTTTTGTTAGTTTTTCATTAATAATTTTTATTGGCTGAAGAACTTGTAAATGACGTCATATCGTAAAAAAGGCCTTTTCTTTTAGACTTTTTTTTTAGTTACATCTGTACTTTCGGCTGTACCTTTTCCTTAATTATTATTAAATAATATAGTAGTATAATATAGTATAGTATAGTAATAATGGAGATGAGAAGAAGATCTCAGGAGTAGGCAATTAAAAAAAAAAAAATTTTAGTTTCTTCTTGAACTTGCATCTCTGAACGAAATTAATTAAATTAAATACTTGAATAAAGTAAAATGTTAACTTTAACTTTGTTTTTCATTAAAAAAATATATATACGTGAATAAAATTTAGTACTACATTGTTATTTTTAAGATTTATATATATACATATGTAAATAAATATGTAATATATATATATATATATACACACACACACGCGCGCGAGATCTGTAAGTAATGAAACTGGTTCAGAAAAACCTTTTATTTCCAATCCAATTATACATGGACTTGAAATTACCTTCGAAATAGTTCCCTTGGGAAGCCACGCAATGCTTCAAACGATTCTCCCACGCTTCATAGCAGTGTTGGAACTCAGAAATCGGAATGTCCTTCAGATGGTCGGTTACATTTTATTTTATGTTTTCTACTGTTCCAAAATGGCGTCCTTTGAGGTGTTTTTTAAAAGTCTGGAACTGAAAAATGTCGCAGGGACTCAAGAC
This sequence comes from Lycorma delicatula, assembly GCF_047948215.1. NCBI lineage: Eukaryota > Metazoa > Arthropoda > Insecta > Hemiptera > Fulgoridae > Lycorma > Lycorma delicatula. Next base: position 295,672,500 of record NC_134455.1, read on the forward strand.
AGGTTAATAAGGTGGTTGAGGAACTACAGGAATGTTTTTCTTTGCCAAAAACTCATTAATTGAGAATGCAGTGTGACACGGTGCATTGTCTTTGATGACTGGTCTCACGCGGGCAACTCTTTTCCACAGTCCTTCAAGAATTTCTCCGTAAACATACTGATTTACAGTTTGTCCTGTAGACAAAAACTCCAAAAGTCTCTGATTCGCTCAACATGGTCGTCACATTTTGACGTTAACGGTTTTCTAGAGCGTGGATCGTCCGCAGCTGATTCCCGGCCATCTGAAAATGATTTAAACCACCTAAAAACTTGGGCTCGTGACAGAGCGTCATCTTCATACGCTTTCTTCAACTTTTAAAAAGTTTTAGTTGCATTCTCACTGAGTTTAACAGAAAACTTGATTGCACAACGTTGCTCATAATTAGTATCACCCATTTTTGTAACGCACAACAAAAACTAGTTTCACGAAAAGTTTGTTTACGTCTCACGTGGCAACAATAGACCAAAAAAAATTAATACCTAATATAAACCAGCTGTTCATATAACCATATGTTTACTAGTAACTTTACAGTGTTGCCACTTTGACTGCCGAAAAAACTAGCCTCATTATTTTATTTACAGACCTCTTGTGTATATATATATATAAAACTTAAAAAATACAAATTTGTAGTTTGGTAATATTTATTTCTATTAAAAAATAATTCAAATTTTGTCGAGATAATGCGACGCACCTTTTCTATATCTTTGTTATTTTCAAGTATTAAAATTGTATGTTAAATCGTCACACTTTATCGCGGTTTCTGCCCAGTTGTCCTGTAGATATCTAAGATCTGTTTTCTACTTTTCTAATTGCCTATCAAAGATTTTCGATTAATTATTCAAAACGTAATACGCACTAAATGATATTTATTAACAATGCTCCGTACGTTAAATAATTTTCTCACTTGAATCTGTTTATTTTTGATTGGTGAAATTACACAGGTGTTTTGAAGCTTGTACGTGGAATGGAATGACATTTTTTAGCGTATGATAAATGCAATACTTAACCGGGATTGGAACCCGAGACCTCCGAATGAAAGGCCGAGACGCTACCATTCTGCCACAGAGATCGGCATTATTCTATTCTTTTTTTATATTTTAGACTGTAATCAGCTGCTGAAAGTAAGAATCTCATTTAGTCTTCTACCTATTAAGCATTCTAACGGTAATACTGCACCGACCTCTTATTTAAAAAAGTTTACTTTTTATTTATTACGATTTTTTATAGTCGATATTAAAATACAGTATAAATCGAATTTCCTTTCCATACCTTCATGTTTTATTACTAAAAATTAGTTTATATTATGTATACGTAATTTTTTAATTATAGAGTTTTTTTTTTTAATTTGTTTTGTTTTTAATATAAACTTAATATAATTTTCATTCAATATTTTATAATCTTTCCTTTAATTATTTCACTGTAATAAGCTTCACAACGTATCCCATGCCAAAATATTCAGAATAGTCTTTCATTATACAGATGAACATGGAATATCCAGCAAACGATTTTTTCTGTAAATAGACGCGGTTGTAACCCGTGGTAGTTATTAATGTATTACCCTCTTGCAATTAAATAGAAAGGTTCTACATACCGATTATTTTAGTATTTACATACAATTAAAACGGAAAATTGAAATGAAAAATAATTTTATAATATATTTTTATTCTAAGAGAAAATGTTATTGATTTATTTCAAATTCATATTGGTAGTCGATAAAAAAGACATTTTTGTTTGTTGTAATAAAATGGATTAAATTATATTAGTCGCTTTATGTCTTTTCCGATATGTTTGAAGCTTAATAACTGGCTTATTAATATAATTGTAAAGAAAAATAATAAGTGTTTGTAACATTTTTGTTAATTTTATTTTATTAATGAGATTTAGCTTTAAAAAAAGTCAAAAAAGAAGCAAAAGAGAAGAGTCTTCGCGTTTTATAGCGCAAAACGCGGGAATGTTTTTAAAAATATATCTTGTTAACTGCCTAGTACGACCAAAACACAAACCTTTCACATAAATAATAATTTTTTCTTAATGCGGTCACCCAGTTTGCGCGTTTTTAGACCAGCAGGTTTTTTTTTTATCCGAATTTACTCAAGTAATAAGATTTCAATCATGGATGTTTGTTTTTAAATATATTATTAAGGGAACCTGGTACCTTATATCTCGGTAATGTTATTTTTTCTAACTTTTAAGACCACTTATCTCAGGATACAATAGGAATTCAGCAGGGAAATTTTGCACAGTTGTTTTGAGGTCTTTCTTTTAGCTGCTGAGTTTTTTTTATACTTTTACTACAAATATTTTTTCACTTACAATTTTTATTCAATTTTCCTTTTTTTGAAGCTAATTTTTTTACAAAAAGTTATGTATCTAAAAAAAATGTAGATCATTAGGTGTTAAAAAACTCAGTATCTGTGTCTTGCGTACACAAACACACTTCAAAATTTCATTTTCCTACTGTAAGCGGTTTGTCAGATAATGGGTCTTATGTTTATAAAACAGCATTTTTGGAAAACGATTAAAAACATCACTTACTACAGGTCAGTGCATCCCAGCACCATATTGTGCATTTTCTGGGTCTTCTTCATCATGCTTATATTATGGTCGAGTACTTTTTCAGTTTTTTCTTAGTTCCATATTGATAAAATATTTTTGCTTCCGTATCAGCACTTTTTATTCTTTGATACTCCACTGTTTTTAACGCGTACAACATGTTTTCACTTGGTTCCATTCCAAACTTTTGAATAACTTTAACACGTCCTGTATTCCCATCATTGTATTTTAAGGCAGCAACATAAACACTATAATATAAAGCTTTCAACCCGACAAAAACAGATGTTTATACTCTAGACCGTAAAAATTGTTATAAGATTCATTGGGGCATTGCATAAGACCTTGGAAACGTTTTCTTAGAACAATAATATCAGCAAGATTTTGAAAAATCGGTTTTATTGTGGCTATCAGTTTAGGTGTAGGTGATTTATGTGATTATTGTTTTTTATTTATTTTAGGTAGTTTATATTTACACCACGTAAATACAACCTTCCTTTTCATTTTTCCTGTTTAGCCTCTGGGAATTTCCGTCAGGTATTACTTCAGAGAATGAATGTGAATGATATGTATGAGTGTAAGTGAACTGTAGTCTGATACAGTCTCAAGTCGACCAGTTCTGAGATGTGTGGTTAATTGAAACCCAACCACCAAAGAACACCGGTATCCAAAATCTAGTATTCAGATCCGTATAAAAGTAACTGCCTTTACTAGGACTTGAACGCTGGAACTCTCGACTTTTAAATTAGCTGATTTGCGAAGACGCGTTCCCCACTAGACCAACCCGGTGAGTTATGTAAATACAACCTAGCCGATGAAAACGTTTCACATGGCCATAGCCCATCTGAAGGGGTTTCATTTGTGAAGATTTTATGAATATAAATAGCACGCTTCGTATCTTTTATACTATGTGTATTTTTTACTTCCTTATACGAAGTAAAGGAAGTAGTATGATCACGAGAAATGTCAGTTTCCAGATTTCAACGAAAATATCCATTTTAACTATCACTGAATCTATTTTGACTAGTTTCGGCGTAACGTCTGTACGTACGTATGTATATATTTATATGTATCTACGCATGTATCTTGCATTAACTCAAAAACAATTAGCCGTAGGATGTTGAAATTTTGGATTTAGGCTGCTGTAACATCTAGTTGTGCACCACCTTCTCTTTTGATTGCAATCGACAACCAAAACTGTCCAAAAAGCTCAAAATCCAAAAAAATTGGATTTTGGGTCTTTTCTTAACTGCAGTAATAAGCTCTCATTGAGAGTTTTTTTAAAGATATATCATAAGTGGTACTTATTTTTATTGGCTTCCAGAATTATAGCCAAATAAAATTTTAACTTTGGGGAAAGCACATCGGTTCGAATGTGCTTCATCTCCTTTTTTTAACTTTTTTTTTAATTTTTGTATTGATTTACTAACCAATGAGATTAACCTCTCATTGTAAAAGATTTTACGATGAATAATGATTCAATAACAAAAAAAATAATATGAAAAATTATCAGAAGTTTTTAATGAAATAAATTTTATGTACTTTTAATTTTAAAAAAAATGTGTAAATGTAATTTAATAGGCGTACAGAAGTAATGTGTTGTCCACATCAGATTGTTTCTTATAGCAACACCATAGTAGTCCTGGATTTCATTGGTAAGTTCATCTGTCAGTTGACCCTATTCTGAAATTTTTTTATCATCTTCTAACAAAATATTCTTCAAGTCTCGGCGGAGTTTTCGCAATCGTGAGTCCATCCGCTTCTGTATACGACCAAAATTTCAAATTTAACTAAAACTGATAATATTTCCTTATATAAACGCTAAATCTCCCTTTCATATCTTTTTTTTCCTGTTTAGCTTCCATCACCGTCAGGTATTACTTCAGAGGATGAATGTGGTTGGTTCCCTTTCATATTTAGACAGGGCCAACAAAAAACAAATAATCTTTAAAAAATCTTCAAACTTCGGATTTTTCGGTGAGTAGTGCTTAAAAAAAAATTAATTTTCTCACTACAAATATTAATTCTGCTTTTGTATTGTTTTATACGCATAAAATAACGTTTGAAAAAGCAAAAATACAAAAAAAAAAAATCGAATAAAAAAACAAGGTACCAGAAAGTGCCCTTAAAAAGTTATGAATTCGTTTTGATAATCTGATGAATACAATTGGTATAGTACTTAAAAATTAATCCTTATTTTTATGGACAGAATATTATTAAAAATTAAATCTATTAAATAATTGTGAGATTAAAAAGATTTGTCATAGAATTGGAAAGGAATGGAGATAGCATCAGATAATTTTTTATTTTATTTTTGATGAAATTCGCTACAGAAACTCGAAGCTTTTGTTCGTAAGAATATGAAATGTAATTTTTGTAGTACATGTATGCCATACCTGACAGGGATTCAAACCCAGGACCTCCGGATGAAAGGCCGAGATGCTACCACTCGCGCCACGGAGACCAGCCAATTTCAATCAATATCTTTTTATTTTTCTTAAAATCAAACCACAGCTTATTTTAGTAATTTGTTTATTGCATTTAGTTAATAAATCTTAAAAATATATTAAGTTCTTCTTGTATTTATTTTTTTAATTTTTATACTAATAATTTTAGTTTCTAGGTTAATGTAATTAAAATTTATCTTAATAAGTGAAAAGTTACTTTAATAACTTTACTTTTATAATGAAATAGATTATTGCATTTTCAAATCATCAGCAATTATGTAGTTAATGGACTATAGTATAATTAAGAATCTGTGCGCATAATAAAAGAAAGTTTTCCGTGTCTCTGTTAAGTAATCACACTACTATACAACTTATACATTTTTAATGAACATTTAAGGTCGATTTGGTCTTGGCCCTGATTCATACATTCGCTGTTTTACATATCAGGTGTGTGTGGCGAACAATGTAACTTTCCTGATTGTTAAAATACTTTGTAAAAAATAAAAAGATGTCTTGACGTTCCTTCTGAATTAAAATTATGGTTTTTTTTTTTTCATTTGAGTTTAATATTTAATAAGACAAAAATGAAAAGAAAATTAATATGCATAAAATTGGGAACACTTATTAACATTTGGTTATTTTTTCTGGTTATGTTTATACTGCACACGGCATATGATAATGAGTTTATATAATATTATTCGGCAATATGATTATGTCAGTTCCATTTGCAGACAGAGTAAATAAAAGTTTGGTTGTGAAATCGTGTAGAAAACTATACGATTTCTAAAGGAGGATTCCCTTACGTGATAATAGTTTTAAAAGCTTTTAGAATGCTAACCGAATTATATTCTTAATTTTTTTTCCAAACAACGAGAGTGAAATATAATAACGTGCCAAAAATCACCTTTCTACTTTTTTTTTACTGAGGGGGACATAAAATATCAAGAAATGTAAAAAGTGGTTTAATTCTGTTCATTTGTGTGTCCGTTTGGTTTAATAACTAGGGATTTCCTGGACCAAACATCTTCAGATTTGGCGTGGTGTGGGGCATTGATGTAAATAATTTTTTTCAGTCTGAATCTCAAAGGGATGGAGTGATGGCATAATCTCAGATTATTTTCCGGAAAAGTTTAGCCAAGCTTTACTATTTTTTTTTTTTTGAACCAACGTACGATACCCGGCATGACTCATGATTGAGAAATCGATTGTACCTTAAACGCAAAGTAAAAAAAAAAAAAAAAAAAAAAAAAATCGAAATTACAGACTGAATGATGATTATTTAAATTAGTGATTGACAAAGAATGTAAAAAAATTTCAGGACATGTTCTGTTGGTGAAAATAAAGAAGAAAGTACAGAGTTTCGGAAACACTTCGTTAGCGATTGTCGGTTGGCGAAACTTTCTCCCTGATTTCTGCGCCTTCGGTAAATTAAGCCAGATTATAATTATTGTGATTTAAATTAATAGAAAATTTAGTGGTTTTGTAAGAAATATGTGATGAAAAATATAGCTCCATGATTGAACATGTTAATTTTCTTTTGTTTTAATAAACTTCGAAATTCGTTTGAATTTAGTTCCTGTGGACTTCATTCATACCATTTTACTCAGAATAAAATTCTCTGGAAATTTTGTTTAAAACCTTTTTGTGTTTATTACCCATTTAGTAACATTATTTACGCCAAACATAAAACAGTATGGTTTTCGACCCCAATATTTTGTTTTTTACCTCAGATTCTCTAAACTATAGAAAATACAATTCTAGGAGCTATATTTTTCTATTTTTCAGGTGAGATTTCTTACAAAACCCCTAAATCTAACTCTGAATTTGGATCCCAAGAATCTCTTGCTTAATTTTACCGAATGCGCAGAAGTGTGGGCGAAATCTTTCGCCAGCCGACACTCGCTAACGAAACGTTTTCGAATCTTTGTGTATATGAACTTTCTTCTTTATTTTCATCATCAAAACATGTCCTGAAAATTTGTTACATTCTTCCTGAATATCGACATGAGCTTATTTAACCGAATTTTTTATGAAATATGCAAAATTTTCTCTTCACGTTTTCACCGAATTTGTTATATACATAATGCATATCGTCCGATACAAATTAAATTTGAACCGACTGAAAAATAACGTTTTAAAAATTAAAACTTTTAAACTTCTTTTTGGAAAATTGAAACATTAAAAAAATAATAACAACAATAATTATGCATGATCTTCCCAAAACATAACTTAAAAAACATTTTAGATTATTTTGTTTGATAAGAAAAAGCTTTATGTTACTGGATATTAAAAAATTAAGGAAAGCTTAAAAAAATTAATACCGAACGAATGAAAAAATGTTACAAGGCAGTATTGTATTAAATAACAAATATTATAGGATAATACAATGATAAGGATGTTTACATAAAAAAAGAGAATTGCATACGAAATTTGGCATTGTATCGAGAACAATAAAATTAAAATGTTATCTTTATCATATAATGATAATATTTTCATCTTTGTCATGTAATCAGTGTTAGTAGCGCAACGGTAATGGCATACGTTACGAGGGCTTTGGAAAGAAATATATACATACTGAATACTTTGGAGATAAGTGGGTGGTGCTAATGTAAACTTTTTAGTCATATGTTGCTCAATAAATTCATTGAATGAATTAAATATCTAAAAATGTGATTAGTTGAAACATTATAAATTTTATTTAAAGATTACCATTTTCTTATAATTGCTAATTTTTGTAATTTTCAGATTCGTTTACTTACCACTTCAGAAATAAATTTGTGATGATAATCGTAATACTTATTTCCAGATCGTTTAATTTATTTATCTGTGTGCTTTATATAGGCTAAGCATCACTAAATGTTTGTATAATTGTGTTAAAAGAATTTCACTTTATATTGTCGGATTAAGTTGCTTTTTATTGTAATTTCGCCGTTAATTGAAGTTTACAGCGGGCGTTTTTGTATTCCGTTTCAAATTTTTAATATTAAATTTTGAATTTATATAACAAAATTTTCGTCGGTAAATTAATTATAAATTTAATCTGTAACTTAAAAGAATTCTCGAATGTATGTATGTACAAGTTGGTTTGATAAAAATAAAACTATAGCTTCGTATCTTTTGATACTAAACATTTTTCATTTTCATCGAGGTTTTTTCATTTTCTATCGAGGAGAAAATATTGGAAGGTAGCATTTTTTTTTTTTTGTACAACTAATAATCTTATTAACTGTTACGATAAAACTAAATTTGAGGAATGAAATTATCTTTAAGAAGACAATACCCAGCATCAGTATTGCTCCCAACAAAAAAAAAATTATTTAAATATGTATTAAATTAAAGAAAAATACTGAAAAAACTATAAAAAAACGATAAAGTAGAAAACTGTGATAAACTACATATGATTAAGTTATAACGTACGAAGTAATACTCTATGAAGAGCCTTAATTTTAATAATTGAAACGAAAGGTATGAGTTATTCAGTGTATCTTAAAGAATCCCACCGGGTTGGTCTAGTGGTGGAACTCGTCATCGCAAATCAGCTGCTTTCAAAGTCGAGAGTTCTACGGTTAAAATTCTAGTAAAGGCAGTTACTTTATACGAATTTAAATACTAGATCGTGAATATCGGTGTTCTTTGGTGGTTGGTTTCAATTAACCACACATCACAGGAATGGTTGACCTGAGACTGTTACAAGAATACAATTCATTTACATAGATATTTATCATCCTCTGAAGCAAATACTTACAGTGGTTCCGGAGGCTAAATAGAAAAAAGGAAAGAAAAAGGAAGAGTGTGTCTTAAAGAAGGATCAAGTAAGTTGAATCGTTCGACTTAGAATAATTTTCACTGCTGTCTTATAAGACTGAGTGCAAAAGTTTCAAAATTGTTTTTCAATTCCAGTTCGGTATTTCATAATGCGAAGTCGAATTTCTCTTGCCCTTTATACATGTTTCTCGTTTTATTTACGTGCGCCATTTGTAACGTATGTGCGCCATGTGAAACGTCTGTGATTTTTCTCAATACTTTTTACTTGACCCGCCAGATAATTGCACTGTTAGATTTACTCGCTGATTCCCAAAGTTGCATTCCAGAATTCCTTATATTTCGGTACAGCTATAACATTAGATGTAATCTTTTGTCCGTCATCCGATATAGATCTCATAATTTTAATCCTAATCTCTTTTTTATAGATTTCGAATATCTTAACTGTGTTAACCGATGGTCAAAATGGATTCCTGAATATTTCAATTCACCACAATGGAATATTTGTCGTTTACAGTAATGACCGACAACAAACAAACAAGACTTGCCTCCACATTTTCATAATGATTGATACGTGTCTTTTTGAAAGCATTAACAAATAAATTTCTCACTGTGTTTCTCTGATGTAACCGATTTTTTTAATTTGATGTATAATTTTAACAACAATTTACTTTTATAGGAGTTCGTTTTTAACATTATTGTGGGTTTAAGCTTGCTTCATTAGGTATTTTAAATAATTTGTTGTAATAATAACAATAATAATAATTTTAATTATATACTTACCAATCAGTTTTATGAAAATTATTGGTGTTTCTATTTGTTTGTTTTTAAATAAAATTTTAATTTGTTGTTATTCAACATGTATTGAATATATGATCTTAAAACATACCATATACTCGTAATACGAATATCATATACTCGTAATTCATTTCAAGTTTTCAGTTCTCATTCAATTATCAAAAAATACCTAATATGTTCAATCCAAAGTCAATAAACTAATGTAAAATAATTGCAGTCAGTAGCATGGATTTAAAAAAATGCACACTATTTTAAAAGTTATACTGCACTTGGAAATTTGACAGGCTGGTATTCAGCACGTTTACGACTGAAATGGCGAGTTCAGTACAACCTAACGTTAAAATAACAAACTGTAATGAAATATCAAAATAATTTATAATAAAAAAAAAAAAATTAAACATTTTGTAAATATAATCTTCTTTCATGTACCCATATAACCTCACTCGTATATAAATAACATATTATTCGGTATTGAAAGGAAAAAATGAACCATCATCCTTTGTCTTCTTCCTTCATGTATAATATTAAAAACTGTTTATTTTTTATTATTATATTATAGAAATTATAAACTGCTTGTTCAGTTACTTGTAGTTCTTGCACAGTAATTCTTGTACATTTGTTATAAATTTAACAAATTGAACTTTACAACGAAACTTAATTAATAAAATTAAAGTAATCTCAATTATAAATGGTTGTGAAACGTTTAGCCAACATAAAAAAATAATCTTAATTTTATCAGCGATGTAAAATTACTCTGGAAAATACAGCCGCTCTGGATGTTAACTATCGAGTAAGTACTTTTGTTGTATCCCATCCTTTATTTAAAGTTATTTTTTAACTATAGTGTACAACAAAATTAATATTTAAAAAGTTATATATACAAGAGAATATACCAGGCGGTTTCTCAGCGAGGCCTAACCCTAGAAATGAGCTGATTGCTATTAATGATCGCCAATTTCTTTTAATGAAATATCGTTATAAATATAACTATAATTTTATCCTTATAAACTATTGTTAAATCGTTCTGCTTAATTACTGGAAAATTTATTAAAAATCGGAAGACGTGTTTAGCTGTAACTTCGTTCCAAACTTCTAAAATGAATTTTGATGATAAGAAAATATCGTTGCTCAAAGTGGTCGAGATCACCATTGTTCTGCGTAGTAGTACTTCGTCCAAATTTTTACTGTTCAGTTAGGAGAATTTTTTTTTTTATGTAAAAAAAACTTTTATTGAATCTAATACAGATTATTTTTAGGTTAAAAAAGGAGAAAATTTCGATTCATATATTGTCTGATGTTTATCAGATTTTATCTGATAAAACTCAACATTTTGTTATTTTATTGAAAGAAAAAAGTGTAAATTTATGTAGTACGATGCTTTTTCCGTGCATTTCAGTTAGAGATTTTATCAAACTCAGATTAATTTACCCTTATATTTTTTGGTATTTTATTAGTTGAATTGAATAGAATTTCTGTATATAGTTCGTCGAAGATTTTCGTGCGAATCTATCGTAAACTTTTATAGCGTTCTATTAAAGTCAGCCGTACAATTTCCATGAGCTGTGCTATGCCAAGAAACCAAATAATTGGTCCGATTTGAAGACAAGCAGGGTACTCCAGAAAGTTTAAAGTTTTCGTTTTTTTGTTTTACGGTTGAATGAATAAAAGTGGAGTTATTATTATAACAGAATAAGGCTCGTCCATCAGACATTGCTCAAAGAATTTTTCTGGAGAAGAACGATTGACCTCAACAAGTCGGTGGCCTCTCCCCAACCTTGATCTTTCAACTCTGGTTTTTTCTTTAGTCCTTCTTAAAGAATAGTTGATATCGTGCTGACCTGAATAATCTAGAAGACTTTAGAAGCCGTGTTTCTGAAGGGACGACTGTACATTGATTCTGTTATATTAATAACACTAATTTGAAATCAAAGGACTCATTAAACAAAGGGACTCATATTTGTAGGGACACTAATTACGACTACATTTATAATGTTTTTTTTTTAATTTTACTTTAAACAATCGATTGATTTCAGTTTTCTTTCAAATAGAAACATGTTTTTGTAGTAAAAAATTTGAGTTACAAATTTTTATAATAAAGTTTAACATTTATAATAAAGTTCTGCTCGTTTTAATAACCATTTTTATATTTGAATAAGGTCGGATCAAGACAACTAAAATTCTATGTTCGAGTGAGCTGTTTAGTTTATGATGAAATATGAAAATGCGATACATTAATGTAAGATAAAGACTTTTAATTAAATCTTACTTTATATTCAGACACGTTCTGAATTTTAAAATTGGTACGTTATTATACAGAGACGTGCTATTCTAAAACTGTTTATTTAATGTGGTAGTAGTTATATGACGGTTTGTTAGTGTTCTGATTATATGTTTACGAATAAATCTTATTTATTTCAAATATTTGATGAAAATGTTTACATTTCATGAAATATTAGCGTTAAATACGGTAAGATAGAATAGAGTTGATGCATCAAACGATTTTCCATATCGGGACAGTCAGAGAAAAAAATTTCGGCTACATTTAATATTAAGTGTAAAAACCGTCGATAATCAGAAATAATTTTATCATCTATGTATTTAATACATAGGGCACTTATCGTGGCATTTAAAGCCATATAGAATAAAAAGTATCATAGAAGGTTAAAAAAATATCGGTTATATAAAATAAATAGCGTAAATAGAATAAAAAGCTTGCATAATTGCTTATTAATAGAAGTTGGATTCGTTTTGTTGTAACGTAAAGATTGGATAGTGTCTGAAATTGTACCGAATTCGTCTTAAAAATATTTGAAAGAAGAGTAGACAGCTTAGATGTTCAGATAGGTTTTGAAAGGTAGTAGTCGATGAATATGGAATAATCGGAAAGCAGATATATTGACGCAGAGTAAAGGTATTGTTAGCTTATTTTATTTATAAAGGCACATATAATCTTATGATCGGTGTATATTATAAAAATGGATCGAGCCGAAAGCAGTGATAAATGAATTATTAAGAAAGAAGTTTTGTCCGGAGCGAAAATAGACGTACGAGGTTATTTGGGTATTTCGATTATGGGAGTGAAAAGATAAAAAAAGTTGTTAATGCCTGAGAAAAAATTTTGAATGTTATTGTGATAGTGGCTAGGGACATTATGCATTATTACAATAGTAATAATTAGCATTATTACTATTTAATATGGTACCTGAAACTATTTCTATTGATAATTAATTAGCATTGAATATTTATTTTTTGTTATACATTATTACAATAGATGATTTACACATTTAATTATAGTTTAATGTAATTATATTTACATTACATGTAAAATATAATGCATGTTTAAAATTGTTTAAAGATTTTTAAGTAAACCTTTACGATCGCTATCCGAAGATATATCTTGATATGCGTTCTAATTTTTCTCTGTAAGTTGATCGTTGTTAGTTTCACGTCTGTAAATAAAATGCACGTGTTTCCGCTCGTGCGTTAGCTTCATCTTCAGAAATATATAAAAGCACGAATATATTTATTTCAAGAAAACTACTCGAGAAAGGAAGTATCATTCGATACTGAATTTAAATAGAATTGCTTACGACACAACTTTCATTAAATTCGATTTTCTCTCTATGTACTTCGTGCTCTTTTTAAATTATGCTTTTGTCATAAAACATGTTGCACATGATTGCGTGCTACTCTGAATTTTATGCATGAAGCTTAATATCTGATGTATCAGACTGCAGTTAGTATTGCCATAGTTTTCTTTACTATATTAAAATATCGTGGCAGGACGTAATAATATCAGATAGTAAATATTTTACTGTCATAATTGTCAAAATGACATAATTCTGTAAATATTGTATTGTATTGTTTTATTCGCCTATTTGTGTAATCGAACGATTGTAAATAGAGTTCTATCGCTCTAAATCTTACGTTTGTTTAAGCATCGAAATTTTGTCCGGAATGACGGTTGTAAAAATAGCTTGCGCGTCGTACATGGATTCTAAGGTTTCGCATTCATAATTTAATCATTAAACATATGTATATATTAAACCAATATATGCAAAATTGTGTAATGCAAACCGCTTTGTTTTGATTACGAAGCTATTTGTTCATTCTTAGGGAGATATGAAATAAACAAACTGCGAGTGTGGAAGTGCGTGTATATATAGTACATTATTGTACGCGCCGAGCTGTTGTAACATGTATATCATTAATTTATGAAAAAGAAACGATTATTCCCTAGATAAAACTGGGAATGCTGACCGGATATCGGTTACTTTCGAAATGCCATTAACAGTCATTGAATGTGTAGGCGCAAAGAGTGTACGAACTGCCGGTTACGAAAAACAGTGATGCTGACGATACTTTCGGAAGGGAAAATATTATCCCCATATATAATTTTTAAAAGAAAACATCTACCGAAAGGTGAAAGATTTCCATTCGATATTGTCGTAAGAGCACGAGAAAAGAGATGGATAAATAATAAAATTAGGAGATGAAGACTGAATTAGTGGATTGAATGCGTCTGGAAGAGCCGACCAGGCGCTTTATTACGAAAACGTTCCGTACTTGTAATGAACAGTTTAGAGATCATGCGACCTACGTAAAGCGAAGAATGATTACTGGAAACTATGATCAGGTTTATTATTCCCGATGGAATGACATCTATTCTTCAATCTCTAGATCTGCGACCATTAAAATTCAAACTCCTTGAACACTGTACAGTCTAGATGGCCAACACGAGTTTTTTTGGAAAACCGAAAGGCGGAAAATTACCGTGATATTGTCAACAATCTTATAACATCTTATAAAAATTTAGGTTGTAATATATCCTGAAAAGTTCACTTTCTGCATCCGCACCTAGATTTCTTCCCGTAAAATCTTGGCGCAGTGAGCGATGAGCACGGGGAACACTTTCATCAGGAGACAAGCGCTTATCAAGAAACGCTATCAACGCCTTGATAGCGCTTTTCTAACAATTATCAAGGCAAACGGAATCCTAATATGCTGGTCGATTAATGTTGGACCGTCAAGAGAGACGTTCCATAGGCGAAATAAAGTAGAAAATCGTTATTTCTTACTTTCTAAGCGAGTCAAATATTTGAATATTGTGTAGTTAAGAATACAGAAAATATTAAAATGTTTGAAATTATAAATTCCTTTCTCTCGGAAACCTTGCGTAATGGGGAAAAGCCGATCCCCATTTAAATTCAGGAGAAGAAATACTATCAGAATCACATATTTCTCTTCCTGAGACAAAAAAAAATTCTTTTTTTTCTCCAGTGTTATTTAAAAACGACTTTTAAGCTATATTATATTTTATTTGCTGAAAAGATGTATAATTAAAGACAAACATAGCTAACAAGGATAAAGAAATTATTAAAACGAAAATGTTGATAAATATTTTTTATCAAAAATATACTTTGAAACTTCCGTTTGATACATCTTGAGTAATATTTTCAATAGGTCTGTTTAAATAAAAATAATTATCTTTTTCACCAATCCAAAGAAAATGTTGTTCTTAAATAACGAAAAATAAAAGCGTGTAGTGCTTATCGTTGCAGATAATGAAAAGAGAATTAATATGGATTTATCAAATATATTTTTAAGTCGCTTCGATTACTATCGGTATTAGACTGTTAGGGATCGACTCAGTATAAATTTTTTAAATCTTAACTGAGAATCGAATCCGGGACCTTAGTGCAGCAGGGCAAGCTACTTCACTACGCCTCCCAAACGGTCAATATTATTTTTCAACGAATTATTTAGCCATACATTTGTATATAACGATGATAATTCTACGCTTTTACTTTTAGTCAATAAACAAACAGTATTTTGTTAAAAAAAAGTTTTTTATTTTCATTGAATTTTAAATAAGAGTGAATGTTCTTAAAAAAAAGTTATATTTTTACTTTTAACTTTTAATAATAAGTTTTAATAAACATTATTCTACATCATCGTATTTGCCATTTCCAATGTCGTACGTAATGTGTATTTCTTCTGAATGATTCACTTCAAGATTTATTTTACTATAGTTTTACTATCATAGAATTAATTTTATGTCAGTAGTAATTAATTATATTATCTACTAGAATGAACATATGCGCAAAAAAAATTCAAGTGAATTGAATAATAGGAAAAGAATGAAAAAATTGATTGCATCCGGAAGAACAGTAAGTGTTAGCTGATTAGAGACGTTGAAAAACCCTACATTAAAAAAAAAAATAATTCACAGAAGTAGTCTATGTATGGATGGCTTTCTTTTAAAATTAACATATATGTTTTGTTTGCAGTAATTTATTCATTATAATCAAAAGCTTGAGGATAATTAATAAGTTGTATGAGCCCAGATACTAATTAATGCGTGGTAATGTAAACTAATAAAAGGCAGAATTTTTAACAGATTAGAATGTAAATAATACGATATTATATTGTTTTTTTTTTTTTTTTCAGTGTATATAATGCAATTGTAAATAATATAATTGCTAACTGCTAAATATAATTATAAATATAAATAATACATCTATTACTTCTTTTATTGGGATTTTTATTTACGTGAATACAAATAAAGATTACACAATCTTTTTTAATTACAAAATTAATTCGTATAAAAAACAAACATTAAGTGAAAATATAGAAGAAAAAGCTATTATATTAATTTACAAATTTTATTAGTCGGCGAGTATGATTTATACGTTGCTATGTATACCTCTCTTCTATACAATGTGTAAGGAATAATTACTAATCAAGGTTTTGTTTCCAATTACCTCTCCCCTTCATGATAATGACTGTTTTAAGTAAATACTGTTCATATTTTCTTCTTCGACTCGTGAAGAAATGTATAATTTTTACTTTTTTTTAACTTTCAAAATTAACTGTTTCAAAGTGGAATCAAGTGTTCGAAAATATTGACAAAATTTGTAAGGAGATTTCCACGAAGATCGAGGGCACCACTACGGTCCTGACGGGGTGGAGTGGCAGGAGGGTTAACGTCCTTGTCAAGGACGTGGATGTTCTAACTACTCAGGATGAGTTCATGACGGAATTTCGAAAGGTTACGGTGGAGTCAGTGTCGATAGACGTTCTGTCCGTGCAACCGGCTTACTGTGAGACGCAGGTGGTCACTGTGGCCGTGCCACCCATCCTGGCGGACAAATTACTGGCCGACGGACGTGTCCGTATTGGATGGGTGGCTTGCAGATTCATGAGACGCTCAGTTGACGACCTTTGTTTCCGCTGCTGGAAGCCGGGCTGTAGAGCCAATTCCTATACTGGGCCAGACCGTAGTGGCCACTGCTGTGACGAGGCCGGTCACCTGCGGAAGGACTGCCAGCGGCAGGCCCGGTGTCCTTCCTGAAGGTTGCATGGGGATGCACTCGGAGGGCGGGGATGTAAGACTTCACCTGCGCCATAAGATGCGAAGTCTGCTTGGCGCTGTTGGGTATCTGTGGGGGACAGCCCGTCCAGGAGGGGTGGGAGGATCCGGCGTCCCACAATCAATGATTGGCCGGGGACTCCATCGCTGCACCTTCGGGGAGGGATTGTAAGACCATAATCCCGGTGGGGGATCCCTTTGGGGGTTCCTAATTAGAGGCGTGGCACGCAAATAGACTATGTTCCGGCTACCTGGTTGGGACTTTAGTTCTACCGAGGTAGCTTGAGGAGATGGCACCCCCCGGAGCTGGGTTTATGCTTGGTTGCGGATTCGGCTTCGGGGGGGAGGCTGGGAAAATAAAGATATAAAAAAAAATTATCTAATGCTTTTTATCCCTAAGGCTCTATTTATTTGGAGGGTGGGGTTAAAAAGCTCTGGTGTTATCATCACCTGGGTATGATATTTGTTTTAACAAAGATGTAATTGCATTTTTCTTCCTTGTACGAAGTAAAGAAAGTATTGTGATCGTGAAAAATCTCGGTTTTCAGATTTCAACAGAAATATCCATTTTGATTAGTTTCGGCGTGACGTCTGTACA
Source organism: Lycorma delicatula (assembly GCF_047948215.1). NCBI lineage: Eukaryota > Metazoa > Arthropoda > Insecta > Hemiptera > Fulgoridae > Lycorma > Lycorma delicatula. The sequence goes on from NC_134455.1 coordinate 295,690,066, forward strand.
TACGTATGTGCGTATGGATCTCGCATAACTAAAAAACGATTAGCTCTAGGATGTTGAAATTTTGAATTTAGAACTGTTGTAACATCTAGTTGTGCATCTACCCTTTTGATTGCAATTGACTGAACCTGAAATGTCCAAAAAAGCCCAAAATCCAAAAACAAAAATTGGATTATGGACTTTTTCTTAACTGCAGTAATAACCCCTCATTGAGAGCTTTTCAACCATATATCATAAGTGGTACTTATTTTCATCGGTTCCAGAGTTGTAGCGAAATAAAATTTTAATTAATGAAATATTTGGATCTTACAAGGGGAAGGCACATTGGTCCGAACTCGACTTCATCTCCTTTTTTTAATTTTTTTTTTTTAATTTATATATATATTAATTTATTAATAATTATTAACTTCTGATTGTAAAAAGAATTTACAATAAATAATAATTCAATAATAATAATAAAAAACCACTGATGTAGACACCACATGACTTCCTTGTACGCCTTTTAAATTACATATACACATTTTTTTTAAAATGAAAAGTACATAAAATTTTATTTCATTAATAACTTCTGATATGTTTTCATTTTTTCTTTTCTTGTAAATTAAAAGGATTTGTAAATTATTAAATTGTTCTAGATTAAACCTCTTTTAGATTATATTTAATCAGTGAAAGTAGTAGTCGACTTCAAATGTTATCGAGTTGTGTTCAATAGTTTTTTTTGTCTTACTTTCTAGTTTTCTTTCTTTTAATTAATATAAGTCGCTGGATTTCAAGATTTCGATTGTAAGTTTACATTTAATTATTGAAAAATACTTTCTTTTTATATTGATAAACGTTACTATTAACACTATTTTCCTTTAAAGCTCCAACTTTGTAAATGAATCTCTATTTCTTGATGCAGACTGTTTAAAGAAAACTTTAAGAAGTGAAAAAAAATACCGACCCTTCACGGTAATTTTAGCGGGCAATTTTTTTTGTTTTTAAATAGTCGACAAACTTGATTTTTTCAGAATGAAATAAAATCTATCACCACAAATGATTATTTTTTCTGAAAACGTGTCATGATATTTTTTGCATAATGTTTGATGGTGGTTGGGAATAAAATTACATAACATTAAATATGTGTAAGAGCTGGCCTCCGTGGCGCGACTAGTAGCGTCTCGGCCTTTCACCCAGAGGTCCCGGGTTCGAAACCCGGTCAGGCATGGCATTTTCACACACGCTACAAATAACTTATCTCATCCTCTGAAGCAATAGCTATCGGTGGACCCGGAGGTTAAACAAGAAAAAAAAAATATATATATATGTATATGTATGTAGGAAAGCAATGCTACATAACATAATGACTACATAAAGCGTTTGCTTGGTTTGTCTATAAATTTATGAATTTCTTGTAGGTTATTATTTAAATAATCAGTAAATAGGGTAAAGAGGTACGAGAAAAATTAGAAATTTGAAAAGTAGAAATTTGTTCACAGAATTATGTAATAAAATTATATAAAAAAATAGAATATTGAAGATCAGGGGTCAGGTAATTTATTTTAGAATGTAGAGCGTAAAATCTGAAAAGGTGAGATACTGATCTAAGTTTATAAACAGATAATTAAGGATGAAGGATGGGATGGATATAAGAGATATATTTTAATTAAATAAATAAGCGCAACATATGAATTGTAGTCCATTAAACTTTTTAAATTTCTGATTTTACGGAATAGTTCGTAAATTTCTGTATAATCAATTCAAAATAGCAAAAATTCAAATAGCAAATTTTCAAGCAATAATGTTAAACTATTACTATATATGATTTTTAACGCTCTTATCTGTTGTATGAATCTTTTTTTTGTTTCCTTGTAATTCAAGAATGTATACCACTTGAAAGTCCTAAACGTCAATTTTAGAGTAATATGACAGTTTCAGCATACATTTTACCTACGTCATAAGATTTAGACTTTCTTTTTTCAATAGTTTGAGAACAATTATACAAATTTTAAATTATAAATGTCATGAAATTCTTCTATGAAAATTGAAGTTCTAACAGATTAATTGGTTGTCTAGAGTTCTTTAACAAAATAATTAAAATTTCAGTTTTTATCAGAAAAAGTGTTAAGTATTATTAAAAAAGAAGAAATTTCCTACAATAATAATAATTACAGATAAGTATTATTTATTATTACGACGTATTTTTTTGGTTTCATCTCCGGGTCTACCGTTATGGATTGCTTCAGAGGATGAGATGAATGATTTGTAACGTGTGTGAAAATGCCATGTCTGACCGGGATTCGAACCCGGGCCTTCTGGATGAAAGGTCGAGACGCTACCACTCGCGCCACGGAGGCCGGCTTATTATTATTACGACTTAGAAATACACAGTGTCCTTGACAGACGGGCACTTCAAAGGAAAGTTATTTGGTAAAAATAATTTTTGATTTTGGATTACTCACCTAATCTTCCAATTGTTTGAACTGTTCTATATGTTTTCTTAGCAACAATGAACCCATTTTTACCAGTTGAATAATCAGGATATCGCTTTTAGACACTACTCTACTTTGTAGAACGTTTTTTAAATTTTCTACATCTGTTTTTTCAAATAATTGTTATTACAAGTAAACTAACTTTTTTAAAACTGTTTTTGTGAAAACTTTAAATTTATTAATCAATAAAAAAATTACTGCAGGAAAATTTAAGCTATTTGTTTTGAACGTTTAAGTTTTTTTTTTAACTGACAACTGAATCTAATTAGGTAGAATATTCTTTTTAATAAAAATTATGAAAATGTTTTTTTTTTCAAAATTAATGTGGAATACTGTAAAGGATACATAAAAGTTAAATCAACTTTTTGTTTTGTTATTAAATTTTAATTTTTGACACATAAAGCCCACCTGAGGTGCAAGAGGTAATTGTGTTCATTACACGTACAGTTCTTATGGGGAGTGAAGGTGTATTGTGCAACTGGCACGGTTCATTTGTTACGCTTTATCAAGGGTGTTATTGTAATCTGTGGCTTGTCCCTTATTTCAGAGCACTTAAAGGAAGTTTTGATATAGATTTGCTGTGATTTGTGAATGGATGATTATATATAACAGCAAAAAATCTGTTACTAGTAGGGGTAAGTAATGCAGGGAAAGATCTGCTGAAAATTTTATTCCCGTAAAAGAGAAAGAAAATAGATCCAGAAATTACGTGTGCATTTATTTTTTTAAGAAAATTCTGGTTGATTTATTTCCTTTTTATCTATCTAGGATCGATGATACTATCCATATCGTCCACACGTGTTGTTAATTTTAAATAAATAAGTATGATGGGGGTCAATGAATTGGCCCGTATCCATTACGTTGCAATAGAAAGAAGGCAAGAATAAAAGTACAGACGCGCACCACGATGATGATTTATTTACATGTGTTTAACATAATAAAAACTGGATACGCCGTTTGCCTAACGTTTTGTAATACATAATTACGAAATTTCAAATACTGGTTGAACGCTACTAGAAAACGGATATTATGTAATTTTTTTAAATTTATTTGTTTACAAAAGTTAAGATTATACTTTTTAATATTGCTAACGTAAAAAGGTGAAATCGCTGGTTAAATGATTTTATTTTTTCTCTTTTATTGTAATAATAATGTTGTAATGGTAATTGAAAGGTTTCATAGTTGCATCCGTTGAATGTTTAATATCGTCCTATGTAATTTTTTTGTCAGTTATAATTTATTTTTGTCACGTATAATGATATGTTTACGTATAAAATACGTAAACTGTTAGTTTTGTGCATACTTAAAATTCTTTCATCGGTTATGATTATTTCGTAAAACAAATTATTTATAGTTATAAAACGAATTTTGTGAACAATAAATTGTATGTAAAAATTACAAAAAAAAAAAAATCCCTTTCGGCACGCCGGAAGGCAGAGGCAGATTTCACCGGTGCTAAGTAGGATATAAAAAAGATTTCCACCTTAAAGTTAAGAAAAACTTCAAATTTACTCAATGCGACAATGGTTGCATTTGAAAAAAAGTTTCACATGTTTAGCATACGACAAGCTCCATCTTCTTACAATTCCAACAACATTTTGGACATCCCTTGCCGTAAGGGTTGGTCATATCAAAAATTGTTTCAGACAAAGGTTTTAGATAATGTTTAGAGGACTAACGACCACTTTAAACCGATTCGATACTGTGCCTGTAAGGGAGGTATGTTTTTTGTCTTCGAAACCCCATTTTTCCACCCCGTGGGCCAATGGTTGGTGATATCAAAAATTTTAAGTTTTAGGCCCTTATCCAGAGAATAGTAGAACTTTAAACGAATTCGTTATTTTACTTAATAAGAAAGTTATAGCGATATTTTGTTTTTTCGAAAAGCCCCCCATTTCCACCCCATGTTCCGATTTTGTTCATTAACGACCTCGACCGAGAGTTTGGGTCGTTGTATTTTATATATCAATTTGATAGTGATTGGCGCAAAATCACTGATCATGTCAAAAATGTTTTTTTTTTGCAAATCTTTACGTTTTAGAGTGCAACTAGTTTATCTACACAAAAAAAAAATATACATATATATGTGCATATGTATGTACATATGTGTTTCGCGCTGCTTTTAGCCTGATATCTCGGCCAGATTTGGAGAAAATAGGGGTTAAAATCTTATACAGAATTCCGTAAGTTTGTGGAGATTTCTGTCTTTCCGTTTGCAAAAGCATCAAACGAGAACTAACCGACCGATTGCTTTCAAATTTTTAGGATACATTCGTGTTAATCCAGGGAAGGTTTTAATCCATAGATCGAGCCCTAGTTCCCTTCGGGGTGATGTGAAGATTGCCTCGTCAAAAGTCTGTGTACTTTAGTTACTATAGTTACAACTATTTTGTCTTTTGTAATTTAGTTTCTTTTTTAGGTATTTGTAAAGTCTGTATGCTTTAATTGTTATTTATCAGTATTATTATAACAACTATGAGGGTAACGAACTCACTGGGGAGGGGGGTCCAGGAGGAGAGCCCTCTGGCTAGACGGCCAGTCCGGACGGTTGACCGGCTAGTATTTCTATATATGAACATTGATAATATTGATTATTTTTTCTTTTTAATTCGTTAAATGGTTGGGGGATATCGCGAAAAAACCAATTTCGATTTTTTTCAGAGACATTTTAAAGAAAAATCTATTAAAGCAGGTTTATTATTTACAATGCATATATAAATAATTTTAAAAAAATGTTTAAAAAATCAACCCCCACCTCTCAAAATTCAGATAGGTTTTTTGCTCTGTTTACTTTCGGTTTAAATATTTTTCAGAAATGTTTAAAAAATGTATACTTCATATCAAGAAATGTGTACATTTTTAAAAAATTACAACTCCCGAACTAAAATGCAGATAAGTTGTTGAAAATTTCTTTCTTTTAAATACTTTTATTTATAGTCGCATCAACAATTCATATAGTAATTAGCGGCTCATTGTAATTTAACTGCACTGGTAAATGTGTAGTCTTGAACAAACTCAGGTTTGTTCAACCATTCCTGTGACGGAGGTTTGACCATTCCTGTGACGTGCGGTTAATCGAAACCCAACCACCAAAGAACACCGGTGTCCACGATCTATTCAACCCCGAATAAAAGCAACTACCTGTATTAGGATTCGAACCTGAGAACTTGAGAACTTCGACAATCATATCAGCTGATTTACAACGACGAGTTTACCGCTAGACCAACCCGGTGGATTTCTTTTTCTTATTTTCGCCTTTATGAAAGGTGTTAGAAAAACTTTACTAAAGCAAATTTGTTAAACTTAATTATATATGAATATTTTTAGAAAAGCCTTTCTTAAAATCTATCTCCACTGTTAAATATATAATACATTTTTTTTTGTCTAACTCTTTTAATTTTCATTATTAAAAAACAATTTTCTTTTCTTAATCTAAAAGGGCTATTAAAATTAAAGAAGCTGTGGTACCAACAATATATTCCGGCCCCAAAACGAGAAGCAATTGTTTTCATTACTTTCATAAAATTTATACTTTTTTTATCAATATTTTTAAACAATTTTTCTAATTTTTAAATATAAGTCAACTTAATTATTATAACTTTTGAATTGCATTTTCCTGTTCTGGAATGAAAAAGCTGTGCAAGGACTTGCGTTGTGTATGATTTGACCGGATTAATCGGGAAAATCATGTAGTACTTTGCCAGTTTTTTCTTTACTTTTTATCCAGTTTTTTAAAGAGATTTTCTCTATCATTTCTTTTATTTAATCTACTACTTTTTTAAATTTACATTTTTATACATTTAAGAGTACAAATATTGGCAAAATTAAAATCTTCTAATTACAAAAAAAAAAAAAAAACAGAAAAGATGTTATGAAGTTATAGATATTATCGTAAGGGATCTTATATATTTTGTAGATCGTTCTTAGTTTACGTAAAATAAATTCTCGCAAATAAAAATAACGAATGAAAAGTTAGAATAATTCATTAGTTAACTGAATAGGTCATTTTAATTATGAAAACCTGATGGAAAAATACAAAGGAAAATATGGAAAATTTATTCGGATAAACAATAATTTATCTTTTATTAATAAAAATTACACAAGACAGTGATTAAAAAATTGATTTAATCAAGTGTTTGTACGTGTGCGCGCTTTATTTTAATTTTATTTACTTATTTTCTAGTTAGACATTATATTCAGTGTGAACACTCGACTTACTATTGCAAGCGTTTTCGTTGTTTTTTTTTTGCAAAAAAAAAACATAATACTAACATTTGCCGAACTTCGTGGCGGAGTGGTAGCTTCTCGGTGTTTCATCCGGAGGTCCCTGGTTTGAATGCCGGTGAGGCATGGAATTTTTCATACGCTAAAAAATGAAAATTCCTTCTCCCACGCATCTTCAAAAGCTTATGTGGCGAGAGCATCAAGGAAAGAAAAAAAAATCAATATGTACTATACTTATCGTATAGTACAATGTAGATTCTACGCTGTAGAACGACAAACGTTGGCTAATAATCTCTTACAATATTGTACATCGGCTGTACTTGCACAATCTATTTTAATCACATTTTTATTTATAAATGTAATTTTATCCGTGACTTATTAATGATTATTTTATTTCTGTTACCTAGCTTTTATTCGTATCATCTTTAATACATAAAAAAAATTCATTCCTACCTGAAATTGTCAATAGTTATGGTATCTCCAATTGCTGGCTAATCAGCCGTTCAAAAATTCCCAAAGCGAGTTCGATTCTCATTGACACAAAGTAGATGTGAAATAAAGATGTGACATGCCCCAGTATTGTAACTTTGATATAGGCATTGAACAACTATTTTTTTTTTTTTATCTGTTAACGGAGAGAGAATTCGGAATTAGCGATTTTTATACTTGCTAAAAGTATCCGGGGGAGTAATTTTATCTCAACTTTTCATTGCCTATTTTTGATTTTATTTGCAAGTTTTTTTTTCTTCAAATAATCACTCATTCTTCCAAGTATGCCAAATATATCAGTCTCATCAGTATTAATTTTAACAGATTTCTGTTATGATCTAATAGTTATTTATCAGTGTAGATTAGGGTGCTAAAGTTTTACTTTGATGAATATATCTAAAAAAATGAAAAAATTAATGGATTTAAAATGTTTCTCATTATATCTCTGTACTTCTTTTACGTAAAAATTTGAATTTCGGTTACGTGACTTGTGCATATGGTGTTGATGTCAGTAAATTGTAATCTCAAAATAGTTTTTTGTGGGTGAGGAGATTGTTTCAGTAAGTCAAAAAAGTTGTGCTTATTGAAAATTAAGTATTGAGATTGGCTTGGAGAAGTAAATAGAAAAACGTTAGTGAATGTCGATTGTTTTTTTGGTTTATTGTGAAACGTGTTCTGCTACTCATCAGAAAATATGCAAGACGAATAATATTCGTGATATATGTTTTTCGTATATTTATGAACGAATCGAATATGTATTTGCTATATTATGACAAGATTTTCAATCTCGTTTAATCTATTTAATTTTATTTTGTTTAATTTATTTCGTTTATACAACAATAATATTTATATTAATTAAGATGGGCGTTCCGCCTGAGGTTATTTTGTTTTCGTTTTTGTTTTTTAATTTTATTTTGATATAATAGTTTGCACCTAACAAAACCGGATTTAATGATTAAATGAAAGCTTTAACACCATTTTAATACAGTGAAAGCTGTCTAAAATAAATAAAAATCAGTAACAAAAGAAAAAGATTACCTTTAGCATTATTTTTACATTTTTTATGATAATATTTCTCTAAGGTTTCTTCCAAACTAAGACGTTAGCGATGTGTTAAGTGAAAATTAATTGAAAATGAAGTTATTTAATACATTGGAAATATAGTCGAATTATAAACAATGTATGAATTACTTGTATATAAATAAATAAAAATCGACGTAATTGACCCGGAATAGTGGTAACCTACTCGAGAAGGGTTAATCTAGAATACCGCTTACAACCTTTGTTGTTTTATGTATATTGTAAGGGAAGCGATCCACGGTATGGAATCGTTTTGATAATTAGAATCTCTCGTGTTTGCTGCAGGCTGATCCTGTTCGAATGACGACAAAAAAACCAGTAAATAAATTGCAGGCGGGCGATAGTAGGTGAAATCTAGGTTTATGGAATTGCGCGGCGCGATGACACGATACGGCAAACGTAGTACACTACTCATACATTTGACCTTGATAGGATATGGAGGACACGGAACCAGCTGCTGTTTCAAGGTCGTTCTGAAAAGAAGGGATTTATTTATTTTTATTGTGGTAGGTGGGAGTTTTTAACTCTGCCGTCCTTCGGACTTTCACGCTATCTCCCTAGCCTGGCCTTTACTATTACAACAAGAATGACTGCAGCTCAGGTTTTGCAGTGCTCTAGTACCCTACCATTTGTATTAAAAACCGGCTCCAGCTTTCAATGCAACTTCTACTTGACGAACAAACAAACAATAACATAAATTATTTCTTGAATTTAATAAGTACTGTGGAATTTTTTGTACTTAATAAAATTATTAGCTGCAACATAAATAATAATAAAAAGGTCATATGAATGCTTCTGGTGTAACAGTTATTTTTGGGGAGAATAATCAACAGTATGTTATTTAGGAAAATAAATTTTTATGAATGATAAATAAAATTATATGAATATAATCATATATGGATTAAGTTGGAAAGGAACTAGCTGCTTTATTATAAGTGTTGAACTAATTTCTTTTTGAATTTTGAAAATAACTGATGGTAGTAATATTAATAATGAAAGCTTTAATTACTTTCAGACAAATTTTGAAAATCTCTTAAGTCAAATATCTAAAAAAATATTTTGTACAAAAATTGCTTCAAAAAAATTCGAAGCAATTTTTGTTTCCGGGAGAAAGGAATTAAAGCACATATTTATGTGCTTTAATTCCTTTCTCCTGGAAACTTTTACTAAAATTAATCCTTAGCACATAATTCACCAAAAAACATGAGGAAAAAACCTCATTTTCAAACTTTCAGAAAAGTTTCTGTGAAAATTGTTTACAGTTCTATTTGCTTTAATTTTCATTCCTTGAAATTTTTTGCTAAAATCTTGAGGATTTAAAAAATAGGAAGTATGCATGCAACTAAGCATATGTATTAAAATATGCAAAGTTAATGCTAAAAATATGTTTATCGTCTAGACAGGGCAACTTATTGGTATTATACTATTAAATTATATATATATATATTTTTTTTTTACTTTTAAGGCCGCAAAGGACCACTTTAGTCAGAATAATTCAAGTCTTTTTTGTCGATCTTTTGGCCTTTAAGTTCCTAGCTTTTACTTTCTCCCAACATTTAGTCATTCTTAATGATCTGTTTTACGATCCTCTTCTGAATAAACCCTTTTTGTATAATTAAAAGTTCTTACTTTAAAGTTGGTATTCGGATCTTTAATAACAAATTTTAATTTTTCGGATTTATTAAGTAAATCTTCGTAAGTCAAATTTAATTCTTGCATATCTTCTTTAATTTCTTTGATCCATAATGGCGGATTTTTTAAAGACCAAAATTGATCGATAATTCTCTTATAATCCTATCCTGCAGTAATCTTAACAAGTGTGCACAGAAAGAAATTCCCTTCTTTTTCATAGTATCAATTAAGGATTCCAAGTTTTCGTACGGAAATTTATTAGGCAATAATCTGTACTGATTTTCGTGTTTTTATTTTTTGTTTATGCAGATTCTAAGAATCCTGCATTCAACTTTAAACAAAGGTTCAGTCCTATTTTTCTGATTTAATCTAAGTAAAGTCTCGCTCACGTAAGTAATTACTGGTTGTTTAACCACAGTTTTGTAATGTCTAATTTTAGTGTTAATCAACAGCGATTTTTTTTTGTAAGTATTTTTGGTTACTTGTAGCACTTTAAAATATTTAAGTCTTTCAGTCCAAATTTGTTTTTCGTTTCAATTACAAGTAATGATCTCTCCAAGATATTTAAATTTTTCTACAAGTTCCACTTTGTTTCCATTAATATTCACAGAATTAATAACTAAAGGATCTATAGCCATCATTTTAGTCTTTGCATAAGAAATTTTAAGTCCAATTTTATTTGCAAGTTCTTCTATACTTGTTATTTGTATTCTGGCTTCTGCGATACTATTAGCTAATAAAGCTAAGTCGTTGGCAAATCCTAGGCAATTTAAATTTAAGTTATCTGTTTTGTATCCTATGTGAAAATTTTTGGATTAATTTTAAACCATTCATGCATCAGAAATTCTAGTGCACAATTATATTTATAATATTGTATTAAATTTTTTTAAATATTTCAAGTTAATAGTATATGCGTTAAGGATTTAATTATATGATTGCTATGTTTACTACCAGTAAGTTTATTCTTTGAATTTTATTAAGATGTTATATCATTTATTTGTAACCATTGCAAATATTAAATGGCATAAATTAAAATAGTAGTAAAAAAAATGTTTAATTATGAGTAAAAAGTAACTATGATTACCGTAACTATGATTAAGTAACTATATTTACTTAGTAATTATGATACAAATATTTTTAATATAATGATATTAAATATTCTACAGATACTTATTAAAGAGTCATCTTACATCATTATATTTCTGTTGCCATGGTGACAGAAATATAATGAAGTAAAAGGATTAATTATTGTTTCTTTAATGAATATCTTAATCCCCAAAGGGGCTAGGCCTTAATCTATGGCTTAAAACCTTCCCTGAAACAACATGTATGTATCCTGAAACTTTGAATGCAATTTGTCAGTTGGTTCTCGCATGATGCTTTTGCAAACAAACAGACAAACGTTCGCATTTATATATAAGTTATTGTAATGAATGAATTGAAATGAAGCAAAGCCCTTTTACTTCAACTGATCTACCCAGTTTTGGGAAATGAAATACCAGATTAAAATTCAATCTGTTTTGTAAATTTCATTCACAAGTCTTGTATCTGTTACAGTTCATTATTTAAAAATGGACTAATTTTTTTTGTTTAAATGTTGTAAGATATGACAAACTTACGCTTACCTGATAGTGAAGCTATCAGGTATGAAGCTATGTATAAATTCTTGCCCAAATCCATCCTTTGAGTAAAAATAGTGGTAACAAAATTATTTAGATTGCCCATGGGTTCTGGAGTTTTAAATGAAAATAAAAAAAAACTTGATATTTTTGGTTTTTACTAATTAGATTTTTATTTATGGTATTAGTATTTATTCAAAATTAAAATTGTTTCTCCTGTTTAGATTTAAAAATGTAATACAAATTTGTTAAATATTGTACAAATTAAATATATGTTTTTGTTTGCAGGCTACTGGGGGTGTGTATTATGCATGTGAATCTGCCATCATGGTACCCCTTCCTCATAGCTTTTATTCTTTCAGCAGTATTTATATACAGTGCAGGTAAGAATAATATTAATAATGCGTACTTAGGTACTTTTATCTTCAGTGTTAAATTTTTTTTTTTAATTAGGGTGGTTTTCAATTAGAGATTTCTGTTTATTATTAATTAATAATAATGTTATGTATATATCTACTGATAAATAAAGATTAATACATAATAAAAGCTGGCAACTTGGTTGAACAATTCTCCTAACTGTATTTACCTCTTAATTTAGTTTAAAGAGAAATTCCTCAAACCCCTTTCTTGATTATCATTAAAAATATTAGCATCAAGCCCCATTTATATTAATATATATATATATATATATATATATATATATATATATAATGTTAATATATTCTATATTCATATCATTTCTCTGTTCTGTTAAATTATATTTTAAACTATATTAATATAAACCAACTAGTAAGAATATTGAGATAAAACATATCTTACTCTAATTTTAAACACATCTTACCTTAATTTTATCATGAAAGTACTTTTGCGGGATCCTGGATGACTGAGAATATGAGATATGTCTTATCTTAATATTCTGTACTAGTTGGTTTATATTAATAGAATTTAATATATATGTAGTCTTGATGCTAAATTTCATGTTTTATGATGTTACATTTAGCAGTTTTAGGATTACTAACTAAAAGTGAACACACACACACATCTTTAGATATAGAAGTTTACCTGCTTTTAGATAGTTATTTTGCATTTTTGGACTCAGGGGACTTAAAATGTTGAAAAATATAAAAATCTGGAGTCTTAAAATTGTGGCCCATTACTATTCTTTATTAGATTGTTTTATGCTGTAAGACCCAGGAAAGTAATTAATTATTAAATATAGTTAGCAATATTTGTACAGCACAATTTACTTTGTTTACAACATATTCTGGCTGAATACAAGCCAAAATTATTAAAACTCAATGAGTAAATAAAAACACTTCAAGAAATGGGAAAAGTTTTATAAATAGATTAGGTAATTCTGTAATTTGCTATATCTTCATTCTAGATCTCCTTCACCCTCTGGTAATTTAACAGTCACAAATAGTTTAAAATTACTTATCTTTGTTTTAAATTTCTTATATCTGCTAATCCTGCTTAGTGTGTGTTAATTATTAATATTTTGTAATATAGTTGTTTCCATCGACTTTCAGAGCCATATATTATTTATTAGTCCAGTAAAATTAACTGATTATAATAGCAAGATTGGCAATTTTACTACATTAAGGTTTTGTTGTTGCATTTCATCATAGATGACTTATAACTGCTGATCTCCTTGGCTGAATAGTAGCGTCTCTGCCTTTCATTCAAAAATTATAGTTTCAGATCCGAACAGGCATGGCATTTTTGTTGCTCTACAGAAATTCATTACCAACCATCATAGGAACTAATAGTGGAAACCTGTATTTTTCTGTTACTAATTATATATAAATATATACTGTTTTGTTTTAGTGTTTTAAGTGTTTTGTTCAGTTTAGTCAAAAGTGGTCCAAAGTAGACAACTTTTTTAAGAAAACCTTGTTTTTCACTTCTTTTGCAAAATCCAACATTTTGTGTACTTTCTCAATTTACTCAAAGAAATAGTATGGTAAATAGCTTTCATTATATTAAAAGTGGCTAATCCAGACAGAATAATTTTAATAAATGAAGGTAGGATTAAAAATTAATTGAACTTATTTTGTAAAAAAAAAAAACCATTTGATAAAAATATTGAGTTTGTATTGGTTAAAAAAAGAGTAGTGTTCACCATAAAACTAAAAATCTATAAAAAATTATTTTTTTTAATTAATTGTATTTAAACATTGTTCTTAGGACTAGAATGTTTTAACCAGTTTCTATAAAATATTAAAGAAATAAGATCATCACATATTTTTAATAGAAGTTTAAGCTGCTTAATTAAAATGAGCTCTCCATAACTAACCATCTACACTGAAAAAGGTGGTTAGCAATTCCTTTTAATATTGTGTTAATTGTGTATTAGTATTTGGTAGAATAAAATAAATAAATATTGATTTCTACGGATGTATACATTTATTTGTAATGTGGCATGTTTCATAGGTGTCAAATTTTCCATTTTTTGTATGAAGACCTTTTTCTTAGGACTTAAGTTTTTGAATAAAAGCGAAAATATTTCATAATAATATTTATTTTTATTTGGTGAGTTTTGGTGAATCTTGGAAAATTTTTACTATATTACTCTACATTTCAAGTTAAGGAAAATTTTGTAAAATTTAATTTTGCACACTTCGATTTTTCACTGAAGCTAATATTTTTTTTATGTATTTGCAAAAAATGTGCTTTATGCCCCTTTAGCTTTAATAAGGCATGATGCCCCAAACATTATTTTTAATGTCGTTTTAGAGGATGTTGTAGAACACCATTTATGACCCATTCCAACAATAAAATCCTAATTAGGAAAACTTCCTATCTCATCCCTAATTTGCCTTGGCTATAAGTCAACAGTAATAACAAAGTTTGTGTCAGTTTTACAATTTCTAGAATGCTGACAGTACTAATGCAGCTTTCCTTCAATTTCTTCCTACTCCTGTGTAAAATTAATCTGATCATTATTTGGAAAATAAATTTTTTTTTTTCCAACAACTTTATTAATGCTCCTTAGATTGCAATGTATGCTTGTTGATGAGCTCTTTGACATGATTAAGTGAAGTGTGCTGATTTACAGATTGTTTTATAGAATTTTTATTGTTATTTAATACTATTGTTCACAGAAAAACAATAGAATTTCATTTAATGTAAATGTATGCATATTCATTAAATATACATGTATACTAGTACAACTGATTAGTATTGTGTTTTTATATATAATTATCCATTTATGGTGTAGTTCTGATTTTACACATTTATTCTATCCTGAAATAGAATTCATTATTTCAGTTTGCATAAGATCTTTAAAGCTTTTCTATTTTTAAGACTTTTAGACTTCATTTTTGATCACTGACAAAACTAATGGTATTCTTCACATAGAACCTGTGTTGTTTCATTTTAAATTCAGATATTTGTGACACCTTCAGCTTGCTAAGGTAAATTTTTCAAAATATTCTTGCTTGAGATCCTGAGACTTTGTTGTCAGACTTCTCTTTATGGCAGCCCTAGAAGTGGATCAATGTACAAAATTAGTATTTTATTATTATTATTTTACTATCAGTTATGAGGAATGCTTCCATTATATATGTGAAACATCAAATAATTAATGAGTAATTTCATTATTTATATATCTGTATGATCTTGATTTGGAGAAGAAGTCACATTTCTTAACTGTGGATAAGTGAAGTGTTATTATTTAATACATTCATAACAAACATTTAACATGTCGAAAATGCTTACTACAGTGCGTTTGGGAAGTCGCTGTGCAGTATTATGTGGTGCATTCTTTTCTTTCAGCATTAGGTTGGTTACCCTGTGGGTTCATTGGTTATTGCTCATAGTAAACCAAGACGTCAGTTGTTAAGTTGTGATTGAACATTTATCGGAATCAATAGTTGCAAGAAACGTAATGGTTCTTCAGTAGAGGAACGCAACAAGAAAAGACATGTTTAACACAAAAAATTTCTTGTTGAACATGTCTTTTGTGAAAGTGACAAGTATACTGATTTAGTGAAGAAAAATTTTTCTGGAAACTTTCCAAATACTCCTGTTCCTCCCCACAATGCAGTTTGAACTCTAATTGAAAAATTTTGGGCAACAGGCACTGTTGAAGATGCTGACTGAAGTGGAAGACCACCTAAACTACACTAACAGAAACTGCTTGATACTTCAAATGCTATGGCCAAAAGTCCATCAAAGTTAATGCATAAGTTAGCACAACAGCAAGATATCAGACTTGCTACTGTACATACAGCTGTAAGAAAAGAACTGAAACTTTTCCCCTATAAAGTAATGTGTTTTCAAAAACTGACACCTGACAGATCATGCCGAAAGTTAAATTATATTGTCAATGGTTTAAACATTTTATTCACCAAAATTCTGTAAGTAACCTTGGCATAGTTTTTTTTAGATAAAACATGGTTTCATCTGGGAGGATTTATTAATCCAAAAAAACATGACTGTGGTCGACAACTAACTCCCAAGAATTACACAAACAATCTTTACATGAAGAGAAAATTGGAGTTTGGGTAGATGTGAGTAGAACAATGTGGGTCCAATTTTTTTTGAAAATACAGTTAATAGTGATCATTATTGTGCTGTTTTAACAAACTTCATTAGTCAGTTAACAAAAGTGGAAATCATTCTTGGTTAATTCCAACAAGATGGCACCACAGCATGTGCAGCTAACAGGACTGTTAGCTAACCAATGATTGTTTTAAGAAATGTCTTTGGAAAATTACCCAAACTGCCTTTCCCAAATTACTTTCTATGGTGGCAGCAAAACAAGCAGTTTATTGTAACAGACTATGTGTGATTGACTAACTAAAAACTGCAATAACAGCATACGTACAAGACATTCCAATATGTCATTTAGCTGGCTAAAGTGTTCAAAAACAAATTGAAGCATGTGTAGTGTTGTATTGATGTTGGAGGAGGTCTTTTATAAACTATTCCAGTTATTGCATTATTCATTTCTGTAAAATAATGAAATAAAAATACAAACTAATAATTAAGAAAGATTCATCATTACATTTCCATAATTCCAGTGAACAGCAACTTTCTAAATGCATTGTATAATCTACATTGAATGCGTACCTACATATGCACATTTGCTTGTAGAAATGTGTCAATTCTGGTTTCTGTGTCATATCCATATACATTATTTATGATCATCCTGTTAACTAGTAATGATATGGACTGATCCCACAGCCCATATTGTTCATCGCTAAATGAATAGGAATGAAAGGATAATTCAGTGGTCTTTATTAGTATATGCAACAGGAAGATTATAAATTGCATGGTATGTATATGGTCCAGATACAGATGCAGATATACCCCAACAAATGTTGATACTGTAATTTGAAATAAGTAAATTTTTTACATTGATTTTTTGTTTGGGTAGTTTTAGTGGACTGTGATTTGTGAGTCTTGAATACTTCATATTATTTAATTCTCTCCAAAATTTGAGCCACTGTTGTAGAATGGTCATGTGTATTTTTTGTTTGAATAATTTATTTTATTATTAAATCACTACATAAGCTCAAGGCTTGTTCATGAGAATATATTTAGAAATTTAATAGTTTCAAAAAAATGCCAAGCCTTGACAGGATTCAATTCCAAGACCTTAATGAAGAAAGACAGAAATTCTGCTATTCCATTACGGAGATCAACTATTTATATGTGAGAGTGATTTCTTTTTCCAGATTAAATTGATGCCATTGTCATAGTAATTAAAGATTGTTGTGGCATTGATGTTGAGTAGCATCAATAGTTGGATCAGAGACTGGAACAACAACCAATCCTTAGCCAGAGTACTGAATTATTTGGAAATTTATTAATTTATATTCTTTTATGTTTGAATTAGTTTATATTCATTAACATCATTAGGTGATATTGTGTATTTATAAAACTCATTAAAATCTTAAATGAAAGTTGCACAGTGCAGTATGTAATTGATACACAGTGCAATACCTAATTTACACAAAGAGCAGTATCTAATTCATAGTCTCTAATTGCACCCACTGTGTTGGTCTAGTGGTGAATACGTCTTGGCAGATCAGCTGATTTTGAAGTCATGAGTTTCAATGTTCAAATCCTAGTAAAGATAGTTACTTTTATATGGATTTGAATACTAGATCGTGGGTAATATATTGTTTGATACTAGATTATGGTGTTCTTTGGTGGTTGGGTTTCAATTAATCACACATCTTGGAAATGATTGATCTGAGACTGTACAAGACTACTACTCTTACACTCATACATATAATCCTCATTCATCCTCTGCAGTAATACCTGATGGTAATTCCCGAAGGCTAAACAGGAATAAAAGTCTCTAATTGTAGTATCTAATTCACAGTGCAGTATCTAATTGCATAAAATTATTTTGTGAGTTATTAAATAAGAAATTATGAAATAACAAGATAGACTTCATAAAAATAACAAGTAGACTTCAAATAAATATTGAAATGCCTATGAATGTATGAAGATTTAAACTTAACTTACTAAGTATGTGGTTTATTTCACTGTAGTAATGTGTAATCACTATGTAACTATAAACTAATTTAAATATAAGAAAAATATTCTGCCGTTATATTTTTAAGAAACTAATTTAATTATATTTCTTATTGATCCATAGGTAGTCCAATAAGACTTGACCGTAGTCGAAAATGGAATATGAATCTTGGTGATGAATGGAATGAGTTCCGTGTGCTTAGCAATGAGTTCGACGAAGAAGATCCAGTTGTGCTTGTTAAGCCTGCCAATCATTCACATGATTTACCACCAGTGTACACCCCAGAAGAAATAGAAAGAGAGACCATGAGGCAGTTTCAGTTACTTAAGGTATCTTGTCATTTATATACTTCTATGCCAGTATAATAATTACACATATTGTTTGTGTTAGAATTCTAGTTTCTATGCATGTCCTCTGCTAGATCATAAATGTTCGAACAGCTGAAATCTTTGTTGATTAATTACTGTGTGTCACACTCTAATACACATTGTAGATTTACTTGAGAAGTTAGGCTGAAAAGTTCCTGCTTGAATTTGAATTCACTATTTCAAATAAATTCAGTGCATTATAAATCAGATGATTTAGTGCTGTACAGAGAAAATAAACATTGAGCTCATATCTGTAGAAATATCATCAATGAGAACTTGAGACTTATTGATTATCCAGCCCATTGAAATAAACAAATTAAGTAGTTTTATTTCAAAAACTTATAAACTTCAATGCAGTTTGTTAATATTTTGATAATTTATTATTACTTTATCATTAGCATCATCAACCTTATCATTATTATAATAAATTCCCAACAAACAATTTTTAAACATTCATCTGTTGACTAAATACTAATCTCTAAATTTCAGACAAGTAGATTTAGTCTTCACTGCCATTTTTGAGTAACACATTTTCTTTAATGATGTTTTTCTGAGAGTAATAATGTTACTATAGAATTACTTCCTGTGGTTGGCAGAAGAAAGATGTTACTTGTAGATCTGAATATCTTTTGCATTTCAATGAGCTATTTTGGAGCAGCATTTATGATTAAGTGAATAAAGTTAAAGGAAATCCCTTTATTCCAGAATTCCTTAGTAAGTCTGCAATGAAGTGCTTGTTATCTTGTGAATAACTATGCCAGTTTTGTGATAATCTTGTATATCTCATGTTAGGTCACCTATAACAATTTTGGTTATGGTGTCAATATACAATGTTAATATTGTTATTGAACCTACCTTTATTATTAAAATAGATATCACCTAACAGTCAAACTCTATTTATTTTTTCCTTCAACCATCCCTTTTTTCTGAACCCTTGTTTTAAAATAGCCTTTCTTCTTCTGTTGCAGGTTCTCTCTTGTCTATGTATGATAATTTAATTACTTCTGTGTATGTAAGAATGGAGTCATCCATGAAGCTATTAGATTTTCCCTCGTGATTGAGATTTTTTTTATTTTCATAATTATTGTTGGGTTCTTCTTGTTCAAAGACTTCACTTAACATATTAATTTTTTTAACTATTTTATTCCATCTATTCAAAGATATCATTTGTTTATTTGTTGAAACACTTTTACTTTTTTTTTGTAAACAGTTTCTTGTTCTGTTGGTAGTCATAGGTATATATTAAATGACCATTGTATATCTTAAGTTTTATTGGTATATCTTAAATGGATCAGTTTCAGTATTAGCCATTTCTTGACATACTTTATCTCTTGATGTGTTTATTTTTTAATTTTCAGTATTTCACAAATTGTAAGTAAGGATAATTGAAGATTATCCATATATTTTTAATAAGTGTTTGTGCATATATTATATGTTATTGTGTAAGTGAAACCACTAAGTATAAGTATACTAAAAACAAAGTACAGTTAGAAAGGCAAGAGAACACTTACCAGAAAGAATAGTGCTTTTGAAAAATTCTATCAACAATGTTTCTTTAATATGAATTACATACATATGATGTAGTTTTATTTTATATAGATTTGAAAGCTAGAGATCAGATTGGTTAAACAAGGAGAGCTATCGTTCAGAAAAGAAGTCTGCTAGTATCAAATGAGGATATAGCAGACTTTGACATTTCAAAGTATAGGAAGAGGGTGGAATTATGTGAACTATTAAGGTACAAAATGAAGTGGTCTTAAAACAAAATAGGTGTGGAGAGAAATTTCATGCAGAATAAGAGATAAACTAGATTAATAGGCATCTATAGATATCAGCATTAATAGATTTATTAAAGCATCTAAATTTAGTTAATTTGATGTTAAAGAGATTTAAAGGAAGTAAAGATTTTAGAGAAAGGGAAAGATTGGAATATATGAAATAATTATCTTACAATGAAGAATGTAATAATTATATTAAAATTTAAAAGATTAGCACAGAACAGAAAAGAAGGAAGAATACCATCTTTTAAATCAGGCTGCTGATTTAAAAAATAAGCTTTATACTTTTGTTTAAAAGTTATTGATAATATTGTCATCTCTTAAACTGCTATTTTTTTTATTTATTAAATAATTGTACTTAGGGATTAATATAATTTAATATGTATAAATTATGTTACCTTCATAACTGCAATGATTTATTATGTTCAACTGTGTTGAACATAATAAATAATAATAAACATAATAATAATAAATACATAATAAGCTCTTACAATTAGTAAGAGTAAGGTGGATAAATTATAGATAAAATCATGTGTGGTTACCTTATGTGAACCAAAAATAAAGCATTTTCATGTTAAATCAGCAGTCATCATTAAGTGACTACCAGCAAGAGGACATACAAGCTTTTGTTAATATGGCAATAAGTAATGTTATCCCTACAGCAGTTGCACAGGAGAAGCAAAAGCAAAACCTTATAAGTCTTGATATATTTTTACTTAAATGTACCAGATTTTTACTCTACCAGGAACTTTAGCTACAGATCCAGAAAATATCAATATGAAGATCCAAAAAATATCAAGTGGTTCAGATTTCCCATAAAAATCATTTGTTCATTGATGTTACATTTTCTTTGCCATAGGTGAATGGTTTATGATTGCATTTTAACAGTTTATGGAATTGTTTCTCCTTAAATGTCTTATCCACTTATCTAATTAATAAAAGCTTTTATTTTCCTTTTTTTTAGAAATTTTGATGTAGAAAAGCTTGTTTCACCCATTTGTCTTCTTTTTCTTTTTTTCGATGTTTATAATTAATAACAATAATATAAGTTTGTCAGATTTAAAATTTAATTTTGGATTGAGAATAAAATAAGAAATTAAATTTTTTGTCTACTGTTATTAAAAGTAAATTTTTATATTTCAGGTAAATTATAGTAGATTGTTGGCAGAATTAGATTGGGAGATGTCTGCTGATGATTTTCGTAGTGGTCGAGGGTTACCACGTATTGTCGACAAAGCTTTAAGATTACTAAATCTGAAGCAAGTTGTACAAGAAGTAGAAACGAGCGTTATGTCCAAAGTATCATGTACAGCTTGTAAAGCAGGTAAATAGTTATTATGCTTCTTTTCTTTAATAAAAAAAGCATAATAGTTACATTAGTGAAATTTACAATACAGTTTGACTATTTACTGTAATTTAATTGAGATATGTATGTATTTTGTAATAAAAAATTGAGTAAAAAGAATAAAAATGGAAAAATAAGTCAACATTAGTCAACCAGATTAATAAGCAATAGAAACTAACAGAGCTCAATCATTCTGTTTTTTAGTTAGTTTTATCTCTTATCATAATCAACTTATCATACTGGTTTAGAAAGTTAAGTCCAAGATTTATCTGATCATAGCTGATCAAATACAGAAGTGAACAGTGCAAAGATTTTTTTTATTTGAATTTTTAAATATTGTTACTCCATTTAGAGAAGGGCAAAATCTCTGAACAGAAATGGCTGTGATTAGGCTGTGTGATAATGCAAATAGAGTTTATGGAGATTATTCTTGGATTTTATTTAGATTAACAGGGAGATCTGTAACGTCCTAAACAAAGTATATCAGTACTTCACAAATTAATGAGAGGGAAAATGTTCTATGAAACAGATATTTTGGGAAAGAGCAATTTTTAAAAGTGTAAAAATAAGTGTTGTTGTGCATGGTTAAAAGGTAGGTTATGTAAAAGGACTTACTGAAAAATTAAATTATGTAGTAATGTGTGGATGGATAAGGTTCTCCAGAATTACTTTGAGAGACAAAGTAAGGAATTGAGGATAACATGTGATGAGGATGGAAGTGACAGAGTTGCTTACTAATTTGGTAAAAAAGAAAATGTTTCATTTGGATAGATAGGAGTTTCAGCTGGGTGGTTTCAGAAGGAGGATGGCTAATGAGATGTTTTCCTTGAAAGTAAGGAATCTTGTTCCCAAAGAGAGAAGGAAAAGAAGTCATCTCAGATTTACAAAGAGTTCAAGTTCATTGTTGCAGATAGAGCAACTGGCATTAAGGATACATGGGATAGCTATAAGGCCTTATAAAACTCATTACAAAAAAATTATACACTAAGTATTGTTCAATATTGTAAAATGATTTATTTAAAATGCACATTCCTACTTTTTGTAACGAAACAATTTACCATTAATATTTTCTTTTCATTGTATTAAATTACACAGGTCAACAAAAATAAAATATGGAACTGAAATAAAAGTAAGTATTAGAATATATTTTTTGTGCTGAATTTTAAAATTAAATCAGTTTTTCTTCACCCTCAGATTTTTAGTTTTGACCCTTTATATATTGAGAAAGTTTTTAAATAATAGAATAAAAAATAATAATAATACTAAATAATTACAATTAAAATTAAAATTCTTACCTTTATTTTGCAACATTTACGTTTACCTAAATTTATTTTTTCTCATTTTCCCTTTGTGTTCAGTTCTCTTTTTATCATCCAGTAGTAGTCATTCATCATTGATTCCCATCTGCCTTAATAACGTTGATCCATCGGCAGTATATCTTGGTGAAACCTTTCTTCTTGTTCGTCGCTGATGTCACTTTAAAGGGAAAAAGTCAAAATGAGAATTAAAAAAATGAATTTTCAATGACATTCTGCAGACTAAATGTTTGTAATTCACTAACAGTTCATTTATAAACTGATCATGGTTTTCAGGGTTTCTTTTCCAAGAAAACCAGTAACGACATCTTTGAATGACTTCCATGCTGCTAGTTCTTTAGGATTCAATTTACTATCAAATATATTTTCACAATTAATTTTTTTATTTGTGGCCCAATGAATATTCCCTCTTTTAATTTGGCTTCACTTAATTGTGAAAAAACCACAGCTAAATATTTAAAGCTGTCTCCATCTTTATCTAATGCTTTTACAAAATTCTTATCTGGCCTAGCTTTATGTGTAGAGGTGGTAAAATAATATGATATGCTTCAACAAGGAGAATATTGACAACATTTTCCTTTCTTAGGGTAAACTGATTTCTTTTTGGCCAGTCTTTGATGGCGTAGTGTTTATTGGTAGCTGAACTATCCCACAAACATAAGAAACACATATATTTTGTAAAGTCACTTTGTAGACAGAGAAGAAGCTGTATCACTTTCACGTCAGCAATGATTCGCCATAAGTGTTCATTATACTTAATAGCTTTTTTAAAATTTTTGATGTACTTTCATATGTCTCTTTCATTCCTACAGCGTGTTCTTCTGGTATAGAAGAAAACTTATTCAAGTTATGCAAAAACACTGCCTTTAAGCTTCTTTTTGATGAGTGTACAAATAAACGCCGATCATGAATAACATATTCAATGTCCGGTTCAGACATTAGCCCCCTAACATCATGGCAGGAACAAATTGAAGCACCTCTTCTGAAGTATTTCAGTAAATTTTGATTTTGATTTCTATAGACTAAAACTTTAGTATCCTTGTTTAATAAATTTCATTCTTTAAGACATGAACCTAGGAGTTCTGCTTGTTGTTTTGACAAATACAAATCACAAATTAGGTCGCTCAGTTCTGCTTGTGTGATGAGGTGAGATTCAGTATTTGATTCTTCTAGGATGTAATTAATATATGTTGAAGTTGAGGGTTGAGGATTCATCAGTTGAGCCTTCTAGGAGATCAGAGATTTCTTTCCAAGAAGTTGGAGCAATCGGAATTGGTAAATCAACACCATGAAGTACTGGTCTCATAGCTAACGAACACTTGGGTATGCAATACTGCTTTTATTGTTTGAATTGAAACCAGTAACATTTGTTAAACAAAAATAGCAGTCATCATAATGGTTAGTAGGCTGTCGCCAAATTATAGGTACACCATAAGGCAAATTCTCTTCTTTTCCTTTTAACCACTGGATTAGTTTAACATAGCACTTATTGCATGCCACATGTGAAGCCCAGGATTTATCTTGGTCTCTCAAGAGACATTCAAAATAATGTTTGTAAGCAGTTTTCAGCAGATTTGATACTGGTCTTCGTTGACATTTTGTGATGAATTCTCCACAAACATAACAAAAAATATTTGGGAAATTTTTACAGACCCAATTTTTATTCATTGTAAAATTCAAAATGTTTTAATGAAGGAAAGTAAACTGAAATGTTATAGAAATACTTACTTAATTATAAAAATAATGAAACATTTATAATTACTTAATTACTTAAAATACTTCAAAAAATTGTTTCACTATGGAGTGTGTATATATATATATACACGTACATACAATGTAAAAAATCTTGATGTTCTATAAAATAATAGCAAAAGCTGTTCTGTCATAAAAATCTTTCATTAAATTTTTGACATCACTTATGAAACATTCTTTATAAAATGTGCATGATAAAACCACGACCACAACTAAAGAACACAGCAAGTCATGCCAAGAGCTGAACTTATACCGAAGAAAATTTCATCACGTTGAATTACTCATTTCTTGACTCACTAACATGTCTGTACATGTTTGGCTTGACATGAAATGACATCATTAGACTGTTATGTATCAATTATGTAGGTCTACAGCATGCATCTCAATTTAAATCAGATGTGAGTAAACAAACATACAGATGTACTAACTTATTTGTATTGTTTGTTCCACGAATGGAACAATTAATTCATTAATAAATTTAAGGGAACAAATAAATTTATTTGTTGGGTTGTAACTTAATAACATTAGGTGACGGGTTGTTTCAGAATACATATTCAGATTCAGCATATAAAATACTATGAAGAACACCTACTCCCTTTTCAGTTCCAAATTTTTTTGTTAACCAGTTTTATCTCATACTCATAAATAAAGCTCTTCTATGATGTAAAATATATAAGCAATTTTTATTTCTTATATTTTATCTATACAGGAGTGTTCAAATCTAAACTATAATTTGAATTTGGTGCCAAATAAAAGAAATAAAAATTGAAGTTGGTACCACTACCTGATGGGTGGAAACAAGTGGTTATTTTTTTTTCCCCTGACTGGTATTCAAACCCGGTACCTCCGGATGAAAGGCCAAGATGCTACCACTTGTGCCATGGAGGCCAACGCTAAACTACTCCAGTACTACCCTACTCCAATCATTCAGCACCCAGCTGTTATATGGTATTTGTTTACAAGTAGGTGTAAAAAGAAGTGCAACCAAGTACGGAACAGCATATTTATAAAATTTTTTACAATTGAAAATTTGAAACAGTCAGAGATTTGTAAGATAATTTTTGAGGAAAAGTTGATAAGCATAAGTAACTATAGATGCAATAACATTTTTAAAGACAGTAAAGAATGTGCAGATAATGAACTACACTTTTACCATCCAAAAACATCAACAATAGAAAAAATAGATTAGCACACTTATTGAAAATGATCGTGAAATTTAATTGTGGAATATTGCTTCTACACTCAATATCAGAGTCAGCAGTTAAGTAGTAGCAGTCAGTAGTTTGTAGTAGTAGTAGTCAGCAGAGTAATTACTGGGAAGTATGTGTATGTTTGATTCCATGAATGTTAACATATGAAGACAAGCAGACATGTCTGCAAGTGGCTCACACATGTTATCACATTAGGAAGAAAAGGGTGATGAATCTTTACAGTCTATTGCCACTACTGATGAAACTTTGGTGCAGTATTTTACTGCAGAAAGCAAAGAGTATATATTCAGTGGCAACATCCTTCCTTTCTGAAACTGAAAAAAGCAAAAACCGCTTTTTCAGTGGGAAAGATTATCCATTATTCTTCTGGGATTCACAGGGTGTATTATACATATTAATTTCCTTACAGAGCAGTGAATTATAAATGCTGAGTATTACTAAATTTACTGAAGGGTCCAGTAAAAATAACCACCTGAAACAAGCAGAAAACAGTCAACATTCCTTCTATTTTTTATGTGATAATGCGAGCTCTCATGTGGTGGCTCATACAGTGACTACAATCCATGAATTAAAGTGGACTATTTTGCAACATCCTTCCTTAGTCTGGACCTTGCACTCTTTAAGTTCCAAGTGTCTGAGCCCTTAAATGAAGCTGTAAAGAGTAAAAGGTTTTGTTCTAAAGAAGAAGTCATTGAAGCTGTTTGGGAGTGAGTCCATCAACAGCTATAGGAATTTTTTTGGAAGGAATATGAAAGCTACGCAAAAGATGGGACAAGTGCATTAAAAAGAAGGGAGACCATATTGAAAAATAATAGTGTATAATTTAATTGTTTTATGTTAATTTTTGAATAAAGAATAAATTATAATTTAAATTTGGACACTCCTTGTATAATACAGAATTTTTTTGAAAATTCTATTTAAAAAAATACCTCATCTATACCTGAGTTATCCAAAAAAAATTAATCGCTACATTAATATTGATTGAAAATTAGTGAAGTAGACAACCTTTAATATATCTATAGCTCATCTATTTCTGTTTCTTCTGACTGAATGAATAACTTTAATTTTGACATTAATATATTATTATGAGTTGATCATTTAAGTTGTCTATGAACAATATCTAAAAATATTATCTTATCAGCCACTTCTGCCCTTTTAAAATATAGCTTAACATATTTTTTTTTTTTTTTGCTTAACTTCATAAATTGGATTTATTATATTTAACACAAAATGTTTTGTTGACAATAGAGTTTCTCTCAACAGAAGAATACTATTCAGTTAACACTGTACTAGAACCTTTTCAATTATTGTACAGTTAATACTAATATATACACTTTAATATATACACTTTCAATTAATACTATTTTGTTAAGTTATTAGTATTCATTACCATTTTTATGACACTGCAGAAAATGAGAAAGTAATTAATTAATTACTTTTAATTAATTATAAATTATTTTTTCACTTATTTAGGTGCAGGGTTGTTACAACATTATATACAGCATGGAAAAACAAGAGATGATATAGTAAAACTGACTTATCAGTTTTGTGTCAGTCTAAAATTACAAACTCCGAGAGTTTGTGAAGGAATTACAGAACTTTTTGGGGTAAGTGAATAGGTTTTTAAATATTGTAAATTGTGATTTTTCACTGTTTTTCAGTTTGTATTCAGAAAAGTAGTAAATATGATTCAATAATTTAGTTAAAATTATATTATAATAATATGTGCTACGTTAAATTTTTTATCAATTATAATCTAGTTTTCCTCTAATGAAGGGAAAAGGTATATTATGTAAACTGTAAACACTTTTCCCCATAGAAAGATTTTCATTAATTTGTTTTACTCTAATTTTTCCAGATTTTCATATAACTGTGAGATGAATAGAACATCTGCTGTATAAATGGAATTACTCAGGGTTCCTTACTCTAAGAATAGTAATGTTCATTGAAGAGTCAGTTATTGTTCTAAAACTGAGTGAAGGTTTCACTTGTGAGATGAATATCAGCTGAATTTTGATCGACTTGAAATAATGATACACAATAATATACCCAGCTCAATGACGTAAATGGAAAACCTCTTTTTCCCTTTATTTTTGTATTAAGTTTTAAATGCTTTTTATTTTTGGGAATTGGTCTACCATTTTTACTAGTCATTTGATCTATCTTTTGTAAGATTACCTATTGCCATTTGTTTGCAACATAACATATGTGTGAAAAGTTCTGAGCCGGATAAGAAAACAGAATTTTTCTGGGTACATTTTAATTTATTTTTCAACATAGTCATCATTAAGGTCTATCTATATGTTTAGTTCAGTGTTCCACAACAGCACTTATGCCAGTTGGATACGTCAATTTCACCATCTCTTTGAAATAACCATCCATGACATTAATAACTTTATTATTAGTTGAAAATTTCTTTCCTACAAGCCATTTTTTTAGGTTAGGAAACAAGTGATAGTCACTGGCAGCCAGATAAGATGAATATG
Source organism: Lycorma delicatula (assembly GCF_047948215.1). Lineage (NCBI taxonomy): Eukaryota > Metazoa > Arthropoda > Insecta > Hemiptera > Fulgoridae > Lycorma > Lycorma delicatula. Next base: position 295,718,327 of record NC_134455.1, read on the forward strand.
GAGTGTGTTGAGCAATTTAACCATAATTCATTGATTTTTACCATTGCATTGACTGAAATGTGAGCTGGAGCACTGTCTTGATGGAAAAGCACTTTTTTATTGCCAAATTTGATTGTTTTTCCTTAATTTCATTACTAAGATGCTGCAGTAGGATCGCATAATATTCACCATTTATTGTTTCACCCTTTTTAAGATAATCAATGAAAATTATTCCACGTGTTTCAAAAACAGTTGCCATAACTTTGTTAAAGAATAAAGCCATTTTCCTTTCCCTTTTTTTTGAGCTGGTTGCCTTTTTTCAATCCATTGTTTTGACTGCTATTCTGTCTTGGGAGTGTAATGATGTGCCCAAGTCTTATAAACTGTCGCAAATTGGTGTAAAAATTCCTCTGGATGCACCAAAAGAGCTCCAGAGAATCATTTAAAATATTTTTCAGCACCGTTTTTGGTTGGATGTGAACAAATGCAGCACCCATCTAGCTCACAGCTTGTTCATTCCCAAATGTTCTTAGAAAATTTTGTGCATGCATTCTGTTGACATACCTAAAGACTCTGCTAACTCATTCACTATCACTTTTTGATCTGCCAAAACGATTTTATGCACTCTGCGACAGTGTTTAACTGTTGTATTTGATGGAAAGAGTCTTCCAATGTCATATCAAGCTATTCCTTTGCACTTAAGCCTTTCAGAAAAAAGTATTTAATCACTGCATGAATTTCCAATTTTTCCATTTTCCAAAAAATGCCCTAATTCTCCACTAAGTGATGCAATGACTTGAAATTCTTATAGTAAACTAATGAAGAATGGAATCATACACCACCATCAAGTAGTTAATCTTACTAACACAATCTCTGTGTGAGGCTTGAAACTTTCACCCCACCCTCATTCACTCTAGTCAGAGAAAAATGTGCATTTTTTTTGGTAAGGTTAGAAATGAGCTATGCATGAAGAAACATACTAAATTTTTTATTCAGTGTTCTTCAGTTATCTGATGTGCACCATTTTGTACTCTTCTTCTAACACATTTTTTCTGGATAACACAAATTTTTGTGATGCCTCTGTACAGGGTCAAATGAATTTGGGTGATGTGCAGCTACTGCTTTTGGCCCAATTGATCCATGTAAGCTGTTGGGTCTTCTTTATTGCTCTAGGTTCTTACTAAGTTTTTACTAAGGATATATATTGTGTTGAATAATGGTCAGTTTTTGTTCTTGTTTTTTCCTATAGAATTTTATACAGAATGTACCTAAAGTGGTGAGCTGATTGTACATTTTTGGATTCTACTTGTCAAAATGAACAAAAAAATGTCCTATGAAAAAATGTTGAGTTCCCCTTTGTTTTCTTTCTGTCCACCATTTTTGTGTTTATTATTTAAAAAATGTATATCTCAAGATCAAATTGAGGAATCACAATTTTTTTTTTTTTTTTTTGTCTTCAGTCATTTGACTGGTTTGATGCAGCTCTCCAAGATTCCCTATCTAGTGCTAGTCGTTTCATTTCAGTATACCCTCTACATCCTACATCCCCAACAATTTGTTTTACATACTCCAAACGTGGCCTGCCTACACAATTTTTCCCTTCTACCTGTCCTTCCAATATTAAAGCGACTATTCCAGGATGCCTTAGTATGTGGCCTATAAGTCTGTCTCTTCTTTTAACTATATTCTTCCAAATGCTTCTTTCTTCATCTATTTGCCGCAATACCTCTTCATTTGTCACTTTATCCACCCATCTGATTTTTAACATTCTCCTATAGCACCACATTTCAAAAGCTTCTAATCTTTTCTTCTCAGATACTCCGATTGTCCAAGTTTCACTTCCATATAAAGCGACACTCCAAACATACACTTTCAAAAATCTTTTCCTGACATTTAAATTCATTTTTGATGTAAACAAATTATATTTCTTACTGAAGGCTCGTTTAGCTTGTGCTATTCGGCATTTTATATCGCTCCTGCTTCGTCCATCTTTAGTAATTTTACTTCCCAAATAACAAAATTCTTCTACCTCCATAATCTTTTCTCCTCCTATTTTCACATTCAGGGGTCCATCTTTGTTATTTCTACTACATTTCATTACTTTTGTTTTGTTCTTGTTTATTTTCATGCGATAGTTCTTGCGTAGGACTTCATCTATGCCATTCATTGTTTCTTCTAAATCCTTTTTACTCTCGGCTAGAATTACTATATCATCAGCAAATCGTAGCATCTTTATCTTTTCACCTTGTACTGTTACTCCGAATCTAAATTGTTCTTTAATATCATTAACTGCTAGTTCCATGTAAAGATTAAAAAGTAACGGAGATAGGGAACATCCTTGTCGGACTCCCTTTCTTATTAGGGCTTCTTTCTTATGTTCTTCAATTGTTATTGTTGCTGTTTGGTTCCTGTACATGTTAGCAATTGTTCTTCTATCTCTGTATTTGAACCCTAATTTTTTTAAAATGCTGAACATTTTATTCCAATCTACGTTATCGAAAGCCTTTTCTAGGTCTATAAACGCCAAGTATGTTGGTTTGTTTTTCTTTAATCTTCCTTCTACTATTAATCTGAGGCCTAAAATTGCTTCCCTTGTCCCTATACTTTTCCTGAAACCAAATTGGTCTTCTCCTAACACTTCTTCCACTCTCCTCTCAATTCTTCTGTATAAAATTCTAGTTAAGATTTTTGATGCATGACTAGTTAAACTAATTGTTCTGTATTCTTCACATTTATCTGCCCCTGCTTTCTTTGGTATCATAACTATAACACTTTTTTTGAAGTCTGACGGAAATTCCCCTTTTTCATAAATATTACACACCAGTTTGTATAATCTATCAATCGCTTCCTCACCTGCACTGCGCAGTAATTCTACAGGTATTCCGTCTATTCCAGGAGCCTTTCTGCCATTTAAATCTTTTAATGCTCTCTTAAATTCAGATCTCAGTATTGTTTCTCCCATTTCATCCTCCTCAACTTCCTCTTCTTCCTCTATAACACCATTTTCTAATTCATTTCCTCCGTATAACTCTTCAATATATTCCACCCATCTATCGACTTTACCTTTCGTATTATATATTGGTGTACCATCTTTGTTTAACACATTATTAGATTTTAATTTATGTACCCCAAAATTTTCCTTAACTTTCCTGTATGCTCCGTCAATTTTACCAATGTTCATTTCTCTTTCCACTTCTGAACACTTTTCTTTAATCCACTCTTCTTTCGCCAGTTTGCATTTCCTATTTATAGCATTTCTTAATTGCCGATAGTTCCTTTTACTTTCTTCATCATTAGCATTCTTATATTTTCTACGTTCATCCATCAGCTGCAATATATCGTCTGAAACCCAAGGTTTTCTACCAGTTCTCTTTATTCCGCCTAAGTTTGCTTCAGCTGATTTAAGAATTTCCTTTTTAACATTCTCCCATTCTTCTTCTACATTTTCTACCATATCTTTTTTACTCAGACCTCTTGCGATGTCCTCCTCAAAAATCTTCTTTACCTCCTCTTCCTCAAGCTTCTCTAAATTCCACCGATTCATCTGACAACTTTTCTTCAGGTTTTTAAACCCCAATCTACATTTCATTATCACCAAATTATGGTCGCTATCAATGTCTGCTCCAGGGTAAGTTTTGCAGTCAACGAGTTGATTTCTAAATCTTTGCTTAACCATGATATAATCTATCTGATACCTTCCAGTATCGCCTGGCTTTTTCCAAGTGTATATTCTTCTATTATGATTTTTAAATTGGGTGTTGGCAATTACTAAATTATACTTCGTGCAAAATTCTATAAGTCGGTCCCCTCTTTCATTCCTTTTGCCCAGCCCATATTCACCCACTATATTTCCTTCCTTGAGGAATCACAATAATATTTAGTAAACAAATTTATACCAACATTGTCTAATAAATAAAAAATTACAGTGTAAACATGATAAATTTCAAAATGGGGTTTTTTAATCCTTAATATCTTAGTAATCCTCAGTTCTATCATATTACATTTTCTTTTTCAACTATGTAAAGCATTTTATTGTGAACAAAATGAGTCCTTAGTTTTCAAAATCGGTTGACAAATAACCAACTTATGACAGATTATGTTCATTTATCAGTCTCTAAATTTTTTGAGTTATATTAGTGTGAGTTATAAGAGATCCTACATAAAAGTATTGAGACTGATTTTATTGTGAGCAAACTTATTAAGGTAGAAAACCAGGAGTAATATGGCTGTTTACTCCCTTAAGTTTTGGGAAAGGAACTGATCACAGACTCAAGCTGACCTATTGCAGGCAACTGTTATATTAAATTGAATGAAGCTGTTGTTTATTGCTTAGTCAAATTGCAATTTAAGTTTAAATCTAGAATGATATCTTTGCATCAAATTCAGTTGAAACTTGGAAAACCTCTACAGAAACTTACCAAATGTCAACAAAATGGTGCTTTTGAGGTTTATGAGAGGTAGGACGAGTGTTGAAAGTGAAGAATATAGAGGAGATTCTTCTACAAAAGTAATGATGAGATAATCAGAAAAATTTCCTCAGCTATCTGAAATAATCGCAGTCTGATGATTGTAGAACTTGATAATGAGTTTAACATTTCATTCAAATTTGTTCAAACTATTTTTAATACTGATTTGGAAATTACTCAGATGGCAGGCAAGTTCATTCTAAAACTGTTGACAAATGAGCACTCTGTACCCACCAGACCTAATTATTGAGCTTTTTTAATTATTCCACAAAATAAGTATTAATCTCAAAGACCAACTTTTTCGAGATATGAAAAAGAAAAAAATGCAATCGTGCAGCAAATGTCATAACAAAAAATGAAATTCCAGAAACATCTGTGGATTTAAACAGTTTACTTTATAGAAAATAGGGATTTTGAAGGAGATTAATACCCCCCAAAACTCTATGAAAGAAATTTTTTTAAATAATTTTGATACTTTTAATTAGACCTTTTATTAATGAAAAAGAGTAAAAAATTCATTGCCTTTGACTAGAAAATTGTTATATGAAATGAGCACTATTAATTAATGTTGCAAAAAAATTATTAAAAAAATAATAATAATAAATATATATTCAATTTTATTTTGTTGTTTCTATTTATTATAATCTTTGTTTACTCATACTCATTAATATTGTACCCATTAATATTTTCTATCTTTTCTTTTTACTATAGGGTGAAGTTGTTTATGTATTAAAAAGGGTAAAACTTGGTCCAGAGGAGATCTGCAGTTTTGTTATTGGTGATGCTTGCGGAGATGTATATAATCCAACCCATGAATGGCATGTTGTGTTTCCACCAGTGCCTAAACCAACTGTTCAACCCATAGCCAGTCCAAAAGTAAGAAATTTTTATTTACTAAAAAATATACTTTTTTTTTCTTCATTTTTTTATTAATTCTTTTACTTTGTTCCTGTAAGTAACATAATCTTTCTCCTATTCTAATCAGTATTTTTTCCTATATTTTTGCTGTTTCATTTCATGTAAGTTGTTTTATAATTACTAACCAAATTTCAGAACATATTTATACAATCATGATAATGCCTTGTATATCTAGCCCTAATGGAATTACCCAGAACTAATCTGCTAAAATTAAACATTTTCTAGATTCTACACTGTTATTTAAACTTGCAATATCCTGCAGTATGACTTGTCATGGATTATATCCTTTTTGATGGCCTTTATTTGTATTCCCAAATTGGATATTTGATTGGGGAACTACTTTGTTCCCATAATGCTTTAGTTAACAGGTGTGAAGAAAAAAATTTCATAGCGAAAAATAGTTTTAGCTTTTAATTACTTTCAACAATACAGTGCTTAAAAGGTAATATAAATCTGTTTTTAGTTTTATTGATTAGACATTTCAACCATCAGTTAAACATCCTGAACAGTTACTGAAATTGCTCTTTCAGGAATCATTCGTTAGTTTGGCCTCACTAACGTCTCTTAATTATTCAGAGAGACAAAAATTATTTACATTTTGTGAATGAAATTCTGTTACTTTTCTTTTAAGATGCCTTTTTTAAGAGATGAAATGTAAATTAATTAATCTCATGTGTTCAGTTACTCATCTATTATAGTTCTGTACTAACCTTTTTAATCTTTACATTTTTATTTCACATTTCCATTTCTCTAGCTTGCCCAATGTATTTCAAATAACTATTGCTATTATTTTTTTAAGAACTTTTCTTCTAGAATTTTTTATATGTATTTTCAAATAGAGAATCAGTGTGCTTTTGGAATATTCTCCATAAGTATCGGCAAGATTAATTCTAAGAAAGTAAGAATAAAGATTTTACATTTCATAGTAAATCATTCCTTTAGTTTCCTATTGCTTCTTCCCTCTGAGAACATAAAATTTTTCTTTTATGTTTTAAATTCATTTTTGAAATATTGTACCTTCTTTAAGATGTCTTTTAAAAAATTTAAAAATATGGTTATTCTGTTTCAGTAATTATTTAGTTATTTCAGCTCATTAGAAGCTTCAACCTAATTTGATACTTTATTACTGGTAATTTGTTCCAAATCATTACAAGCTCCTTCATTTCAGATAATATCTGTAATAAAAAATTATTTAACTGAAAAAAATAAATGTAGACTTAAAAACGCTTTGTTGCAATTACATTTACCAATGTTTTAGTAAATTAAATAATTAGTGAAAACATTTTTAAAGTTTAAGGTTTGTCCGAGAATATTTGGAACATGCTTTAAATATTGGCTGTCTTTACAGTTATATACCTTTTCATTTTGCATTATCCTCATTAATAAAATAAAAAACTGTTTGCATTTATAAACACTCTGAAAAATTTGTGCATAATTTCAAAGGTATATTTTTTTTGTAGCAGCTAACATATTTAAAAACTACATTTACTAAAATTATATATCGGATACACTGATTGTTTTTATTTTTTTTTTTTATAATTCTGAATTTAAAAAATGTTTACTGTATAAAATTTAGTTTATATAACTTTACTACAATTGATAAAAAATAAGGCACCCTCTGGATCTGTAGTAATGCAGATAATATGCAAATACATGTAAATTATAGTACTATGTATTAATTATTTTCAGTGTTCAACTTTAAATTTTACCATTTAGATTACAGTATCATTCTGATTAACTTTAATTGTCAGTAAAGAAAAAATATCCCAGAATGAATATAGTTAGTCGTGCAATTAAATAAAGAATTATTAAAAGAAATTGTTTAAACAATTGATTTCAGATAGATTTTTTAAAACAATTGAAGTTTTGTAATTGTAATTTTGATGATTTAGCAGGTATTAGAATTTTTGTGGCATAGCATTATTAAGTATTGGATAATATTTTGATACATTTAATACTCTGGGTTCATTGTTGTGAAACTTGGTAGGAGAAAAAATAAGCATGTAAACAATGTACCAAATTAAATTACACATTGTTAAACTTTTGAAAAGCTGTTTTTACCTAATGGTCAATTTCATTACAAGCATAAAATATTAACAGATTTAAATAAAATTTGCTTTTAAATTCATGAAAATATGCTTTGAGAATTTTTTTCTGTATTGTTGTGCAGTTCCTTCATTAGTGGTATTGCAGGTAGTGCTCCTGTCAATTGTACTGAAGTAGTTAGGGTACATGTTTAATAATCAAATAATATATTTAATCTTTGTCATGTTGTTTAATATTCTGTTTTTTGTCAGATCTAGTATGTTTGTAAATTTCATTTTGTGCAGGTTAAGCATTTTGTGTTTTGTTAAAAATTGTTTTGTTGAGGTTAGCATCTTATAATTCATTCAGATACATATGCATTCAGTTTCTATGAAATGATTTACAAAGGCTGAATTTGGTTTTGTGTGGTGCTTTTATGAATGTTTTCTGTAGCTGTGATTGAACATGCTTTCAGTCTATGCAATATAGTATTTAGTGTCATCATTGAAGTTTAGTTTGTATGCACTTGGGTCAGTGTGTTTATATGTTTTATTTGCATGTCATGTAATCTTATGTTTTTTTGAGATATTGAAAGCAAATGAATATCGTTTTTTTTTTATAAAAAAAAAATGACTGTGATTCCATTTGGATGATGCGATGGATGTTAGTGTACTTTTTATCATAGAAATAAATATTTTTAATGTTATTCTGTATGTTCTGCAATGTATCTTACAAATGTGTATGTAACCTTTAACATGTGCTAAGTAGTTTATTGCATTAATCACTTCACTTTAGTTGTCAACCAGTTTTAGTGTATTTAATAAACCATAACATGTCTAAGCGTGTTTGTGATTTGTTGGATTGATAATTGTTTGGATACATGTTTCAGATATTATGAATATAAAAATTTATCTTTGATATATTTCTGTAGAAAGTTTTGTAGTTCTTTGTTATTGAATGATTAGAAATAAACTGAATATAGTGAAAGTGCAATTAATAAATTAACATAGAAATTATAATAAATTTAATTACAACTATAATTTCATAATTTTTTCTTTGAAGTTTCTGTTTTTAAGTAGAAATTTCATGCTACCATATTAATAAGTAAATTATTAATTAAATAGGATAGTTCAGGTTAAATAATTGAATTAATACTCATCTCTTTCAGATTTCAACTCCTTGAATTCATACCTGTAACCTTGGGTTAGCTGGAAGCAGTATTCCATATGTTTGTAAACCTCCATTGTGTTCTATTTTTGTGAAGTACTGTCACCTGTTTAATTACTATAAAATTTTTAATTCTTGTAATAATAATATTCATTTAAAATATTTCTATTATCACCTAAATTTCTTTTTCATCATTCTAGTTATCAAGGTATATGTATGTATAAATTTTAATTATCATTCCATTTTCATTTCAATCAATTTGTTTTTATGCAAATTCAGTTACATTATTTAGAGATTTACATTCATATAACTTCGTTTAATGTATGCCTGTGAATACAAAATAAATAAATAAGTTTTAAATATGTTGTATACAATGAAGTCTCTCTTAGTGGACATTTCCTACAGACAGATTTTTTGTAGATATTTATGTTTATTTTTATCTATATACTGACATCCTCCTAGCTGGATGTGTACACTCAATACCTAGTGACTAAGACCAACCTTGCCTATCTGAATGAAAAAGATGGTAATACTGTGGACTGCTTTTGCTAATAAAAATTATAATCAAAAAGCAATAAATGCTGATTATTTTACTTGAAATAATGCAAATGAAGTAATTACTCATATATATCACTTAAACTTTATTGAACAAAGAAAAATTTTAAATAGGAGGATTGTACCAATGTTGCATTTTAATGATAATTTTGATTATCTACACCAATTTTTACTACTGACAGTAAAGGGCTGTCTGCATTTATTGGGCCTGTATAACCAAATTTCATCTCAGTTTGTTATAAACAAAAAGAAAGCCATATAAAACAAAAGATCTCAAAATAGTACATTCACAGATTTGCGATTTTATCACATATTAAAAATTTGTTTCACAATTTTTCAAAAGCTTTTGATTTTGCAGCATTTTTTTTACTTTCAAAACGCATTTGTTATGCTGGTTGTGTGTAGCCTACATTTGATTGTCAATTTTTATGATAAAATAGTCTTTAACAATTGCCTTTTATTTCATGACACTACTATGAGGAGTTCAAAAATGACATTATGCGCCAATGTCTTTCTCTAAAAGTATTAATTTCTATTGTTCTGCCTCTTGTGTAATAAAAATGTTCAGAATAAGTTTGCAAAATTTCTTATCCCCAGTTCTCTCTCTCTATCTGTTTCATACACACATTGATATATGCATGACATATACAAACACACACCCTTACAAAAAAAAAAATTCTATGGGTCGGTATATATTGGTTTTAAATAAGGTTAATTGTTTATAACATCATTTTACCTATATTAAGCATTCATTATTAGATTCACTTGGGAATTCTATAGTGTTTATGTTATGGTAATTTTTTTTAATCTTTCTTTCCCTGATTTTTTGTAATAAATTAATGTATAGAATTCAGTTCTACTTAAATTGTTTCTATTTAGGGCAAAAATTTTTCATTGCAAATGCCTAGAAAACAAAAAGGTTGAACTGCATGTATGTAAGGGGTGGAGCAGAGGAAATGCATGCTTTTTATTACTGAATAACTTTGGTTGTTCTAAGTATATAAAAAAAATTTTTACATTTTTGAAATCAACAAAGTTTAAATTAGGTTTGGAAAATAATGACAGTAAGATGATGTCCTTCTTGTCAGATGCAAATTCGGAGCCTCTCCTCGAAGCTCTGCACAGCTTTCTCCAATATTTCATTTGACACAGCTTCAATTTCTTGAAGAATGAAAATTTTCAGGTCTTCGTTTGTGTAGATTGTTCACATACACTCTTGATTTAAGGTAGACCCACAAAAAGAAGTCACAAATCAATAGATTGGAAGAGCATGGGGGCCAAGAAACATCGCCAAGTCGTAAAATGACATGTCCAGAAAACATTTGTCAAACCACTCCAATCAATGTTCTTACCATGTGAGCTGTGGCATCATCCTGTTGGAACCACATTTCTCTCATGTTCACCCGATGCCTTTCCAGTTCTGAATACAGGAAGTTGTTTAACATGTAGATGTAGTGCGCTGATGTCACTGTAACTGTGGTTCCCCCTCTTCAAAAAAGTAAGGAGCAACAATCCCTATCTTGTGTCTCTATTGAGACACCACCAATATAGTCATCTAGATAAAAATGGGCTTTGTCACTCATCATAATTAGGAAATTTGCATCTTCCGTAAGAATGATGTTTATTATGTCACAAAATTCTGTGCATTGCAAAAAATCCCTTTCAGTTAATTGCTGGACATATGGATGAAATTTGAGATCACAGTGCAAGATGCAATGAAGCAAATGATGTGACATACCCAGCGCTACAGCCTGTTACTTAGCGGATTGTTTTGGACCTTCTCACTCTATCTATGTTTACCGGAGTTTGGACTGAACGGGAAAGGCCAGGTGGTTTTTTCTTCATCACAGATCCAGTTCTTCTAAATGCCTCAATCCATTGAATTATAGCTTTTCAATCTGGAACTGCACCTCGATGTTCAACATTAAAATTTCAGCGGAAAAGATGTTGAATTGTGATCACAGAATCATTTTTCTAAAAACTGCTCGACAGCAAACACACAATGTTGTACGCTTCAACACTCCACAGTGACTGAAACTGTGTAGTCTGAGCTGTTCGCCAGAGGCCACTGAAGGTCAATACTCCCACTCGCTGCTGAGTACTAGCATTTTAAAAAAAAACATATGTTTAGTGTGCTCTACCCTTTATTTATAGAATACAGTGGTATTCCAGTGATATGATCTAGAATTCCATCTAGTGATGATGTTTTCACAATCCCATGAATTTACTTCTGAGAATGATATTTTATGAAAGAATTATTTTTTATGGATATTTCTTAAAGATGACTGCTGTATATTACAAGTTACACCAAAATATCTTCCTCATCAAGTTTTTTCATTTTTATTATTTTTACAATGTGATGCCATAATATTTTTAAAAATGTGCCTGCATATACACATTGTCTTAAGAAGAAATAAAAAAAAATTCAGGACATGTTCTACAAGTGAAAATAAAGAAAAGTGTTTATATAAACATGGATCCGATAGTGCTTCGTTTTTTAATTATTGCTTGAAAACATTTTGCCATGATTTTTCCTCTAAGTATAGCTGAAATCTAGAACTTACATTAAGGGATAAATGTGATAGTTTAACATGGTTTTTGATCTGAAAACTGAATAAAAGAGGTCCCAGAACTGTGTATCTTTAGTAATTTGAGAAAATTATTGTAAAACAAAAAATTTAGATTATCATACACATTTTTTTAGGTTTAATAACATCATTAAATTATAATAATAATAACATCATTAAATTACCAATAAAAAAATAAAATTTTTCATCAATATTTGTGGAGAATCTAATTTTGAGAAAACCTCTGTCAATAGTTATTAATCATGTAGAAGAGTTTAAAAAATTTGACTTTTAATAAAAACATAGATTGAAATTTGGCAAAAACGTTTTTTTATATTATAATTTTAAACCAAAACAACAATCATTTCAATATTGGAAAATATCTAAAAACAAAATCAATTATTAAAAATAAATAAAAACATATTACTAATTTACTATCACAATGGTTGTTCAAACTACTACCCTCCTTTGCTGTGTACACCATATTTTGCTCATTTTATAATTCCTTCTAAACAAATTCTATTCCAAGGAAACAATCCTTCGCAATGATTATATTTTGCACAGTTTCAACTGCATTAAAACTTGTAGTATCTTTTTGCTTGTTTACTAACAATTACACATCTGTGACCCCACAGATACTAATCATTGTGATAATCAAAATATTTACATCAAAGAATTCTTGAGAATCGGTTTGATAGAGTTGAAGACAAAAAAAATAATAAGTATTCCTGCATTCCAGAGGTACTTAAGTAGTGCTTTGTATTGTTTCTGTGAGTTTGTTTTCTTATTGTCATCAAGATGTTTAAAATGACACATTTCCTGCATTTCAAAGAACCTAAATCATGCTTGGTAGCACTCTTTTATTATTTCCTTGAATTTATTTTTTCATTTTTATTAAGATCCTAGTTTCACTTATCTTTTACATTTCTATCACAGATTTTTTATTTTAAAAGTTTTTTTTTGTTTTTTTTTTTAACCTATCCAAAGTTTAAATAGAAATAAAACTAATAAATGTAAAATAAAATTCCAAAAATAAAACTGGCTGAAAACCTGCCCTGAAAACTGAAATAAATATATAATATATACTTTTTTTTTATCCATAATATATACTTTTTTATATTTTCATTCTCTTTGAATTATTTATTATATTCATAATAAATGTATGTTATGTTTATGTAATAAATCTATTCTAAAATTATTGTACTTTGGAATTATGAATTTCAATTTTTAGGGTGGCTTAATAGCACAAATGTGTTACCTAGTCATGTTCTTATGTTATTGGATTTGAAATTAGGAAACTTTATAATAAAATATTTCTGTTCCTGTTCAAATTGTTATTTATTTACTATTTTGATATTTATAGGAAGGTGGTGCAACATTTAAGGTTCTTCATTTGTCAGATACTCATTTTGACCCTTATTATCAAGAAGGTAGTAATGCAGATTGTAAAGAGCCACTATGTTGTAGATTAACAAATGGTCCTGCAATGGATCCTGCTTCTGCTGCTGGATCTTGGGGTGACTATCGCAAGTGTGATACACCTAAACGTACTGTTGATAATATGTTTGAACACATCGCTGCAACTCATCCAGTAAGCTATGAAATTTTTATGGTATTTATATTATTTAAAATAATTATTAAACTATTTTACTAGATATTATTCTTTATTGGAATTCATATTTTATTAAATATAAAGGTATTTAATTACTTATACAGATTACATATTTTGCTTTAAAAAATCTTCTACATTAAAAGCTCTCTGAACTGGATTCTGTATTATGTCAGAAATCTCTCCTAACAGGACAATGCATAATTTTCATTGAAAATGCTTCTTGAAATTAAAAATCCCACAGCATTAAAATGTTGGCCATATATTTTAGATGTTTCTGTGACTGTATATGAAGTTTGGAAAGTAAGTGAATGCCACAGAAAATGGCAGGAATTAGAACAAAGGAAGTGAAGTGAATTTATAATTACTATTCTAATACAATAACATAATCATCTCAGATTTCTAGAACTACCAGCAAGGAGATTAATATTATTTACATTTTTTTATTATTTATTGTTATCAGGGATTACAATACAAAGGTTTGAAGGGAGGACTATTACAGAGATACCATAGGTAGGTAAAGTCTGCACTAAGAGTCAAATGAGAATCTGGTATGACTGATTGAATTTGCAATTTTGAAGGATCTTGTGGTGACGAGTACAATATTGCTGCTGAAGGATATTTATAAGATGACAACATTTACATTTGAGTGCCAGACAAGAAATCAAATAGTTCATGTAAATAGAAGACGTCAAGTGATTGTAATGGATGTTAAAACAAAGCATAGTGCAGATATAAATTGAGACCATTGTTTGTTACTGATTAAGGTTAGATAGTAAATTGCATTAAATAAATCTGACCTGAAAAGTATAAAAGAGAGAGTTAAGCAGAAGCACAGAAGCATATAATTTAGAAAAAAATAAAAAGGAATTCCAGGATGTTTGTTATGACTCATCAAAAGATGACGTGAATTTTGGTGTTGATAGGAGCTGGAACTGTATCAGGGGGGTTATAAGGAAAACGGCAAAGGCGGTCTTGAGGGAGGGAGAAAGGAAAAGGGGATCAAGATGTTTGATGAAAAAAATGTCACTGCTATAGAGAGAAAGTGAGTTACAAGAATCCAGTGTCTTCAGTCTGAAGACCTGGAGGAAACGTCATGTTACCTGGAGGAAGGAGGAATGTTAGAATCTGCCAGAGGAAGAAGTGAGAGTTTTTGTGGAGTGAACTGGAGGGTATGGAAAATGATGGCAGGAATAATGACATCAGAAATTTTTACATGAGTATATGGAGAAATAGAAAAGGATATAAATAGAAGAGTGGAATCTGAAGAGTGAGGATGGTGGTGTTTTAATTGAAACATTACCATTCCCACTCCCACCACCCCATTCTGCCCATCTAGCTTTATGTTAAAGCTAGAGAGGATCATTGGAGAGAGGTTCTAATAGTTCCAGTTCACAAAAAGGGAAAGACATCCTGTGTACAACATTTTTTCCGATATGCTAACGAACAGACTTGCCTTATGCTTTGTTGTTGATAGGAGAATACGAATCTGGGTTTAAAAGACAGATCAATCATCTAACTGTTGTTCATGATCAAAATGGCTGTATGAGAAAAGGGTTGAATTTGGAAAGAAGACTTATTTGTTGTTTATAGATTTTAGGAAGGCATATGAACAGCTTGCGAAGAAATAAAATTATTAGGATACTGATTGATCTGGGAATTCCTGGTAAGTTGGTCAGGATGATTGGTATGTGCCTTAATGATACTGAAAATAGAGTGAAGATTGAAGATGAGCTAATGGAATGTTTTAAGACTTGTACAGGTGTGAGACAGGGAGATGCTGTGTAACCCTTGATTTTTAATCAGGTGTCGGAATGGGTTTACAGGAAGAAACTGAATTGTTTGGAAGGAGATTGCATTTGCTGGCGTATGATTGGTTAAAACAGAATAAAGCTGGAGGAAATGGTGATACCTTTTGAGGAAAATGCAAAAGCAGTGGGTCTAGAGATAAATGAGGACAAGACCATGTACACAGTGGTTACAAGTGGTGAAGGAGTTGGAGAGAGGATGCTTGCCTTTGTTCAGAAGCGACACAGAAGGGTAAATGAAGTTAATTATCTGGAACTGATGATCAGTGATACCAATGGGGATGAGCGAGATATAAGGGAGTGATTAAGCAAGGGGAATAGAGCCATGTGTGTGCTGAAGATGGTGATGAAATCAAAGGTAGTTTCTAGAGCCTCTAAACTGAGAATATACAGAACGGTATACATCCGATCTTACTTTTGGCTATGAAGTGTGGCACTTACTAAAAGACTGGAAAATAAACTAGTACTATTTGAGAATAGTGTTAAAAAGAATTTTTGGACAAGTAAAGGATTGAACAAAGGAATGAAGGTTGAGTAGGGATAGGGAGTTGGATGAGATGTACAATCATGATGGAATTGTGAGGATGGTGCGGATGAATAAGGCAAGATGGGTGGGTCATGTGGTCAGAACAGAGGAGGACAGGATAATTTTGGGGGTGATGAGGATTAGAGAAGAGGGGAGAAGTATTAGAGGAAGACCTAGATGGAGATGGTTTGATGGTATCTGAGGATTTTGGTGAAGACTGAATGGAGGTGACAAAGGATAGGGAGTGGTGGAGGAGACTTTTGTCACAGGTCATGGATCTATTAGATCTATCAAGACCAGAATAATGCAGTGTAAAATGTAATATTTTTATTGCCTGCTAATAAAGTGCACCAATGTTTTTTTTTTTCTGAATTGACGTTGTTAAATATAAAATGAATTGCTTGATGTTGTTTTTTTAAATGCCTATAATTTTTTTATGGCACATTGTCTAGGTTCAATTGGACAATAAGAAGACTGAACAGTCATAATATCATAGCTGTAAGATATAAAGATTGTTACATTAATGGTGATAACTTCATACAAATATACCTTTTATTATACTATCTTTGTTGAATCCCTGTTGATGAATTTTGAATTTTGTAATTGACTTCATAGTAACAGCATAAAGCCTTATTCTGTTTCTCAACATTTTTGGTCAAACTATGCAATATCATTTCATTACTTACATTTCATACGTATATTAAAGGCACGCTCGTCAGGAAAGACTTCTCTGTTATTCAATACTATCAATGGGGTCTTTTCCATGATTCGTGGAGGATGGTTTTTAACCTATACCTCAAGTTGGTCGCCGGCCATGATCTGTTTCACGTCTTCATTATAATAGGGATCTAACCTGGCTTCGTTCCAGATATTAATACGGTGTGCCAGACTGCCCATGAATGGAAAGCATTCGTTGTGGCTAGGGCTGATTATATAGCCGGGGTTTAGGAAAAACGACGCAAGCGCGTCAAAAAAGTAATTTTTTCCGGATTTCGGCGGACCCAGAATATAGCACGTGTTGCATTTATTCATATCTTTATTGCATACACGATACATTGTGTTTAGGAACAACTTAATCCGGTTGACGTCACAGTCAAATTGGAACATCAACAGGCCGACAAGGGAATAAACACTGTCGACAGCGTCATAATACATGGTGTCATACTCCGCCTTAGTTTGAGCGCTGAACAGAGGGGGATTGTCATTGTAGTGTTGCATGAAATCCCACATGTCGAAGTTATTGTATATATACTTTACCTTATGCAGAGCCAATTTCACTATTCTGTCGGAATCGTCTAGCTCCTCCGTTACGGTCGAATCCAACCAAAAGGAGCTGGACATCAAACGTTCTGGCGGGGACATGGAGTACTCAAGTACTCCAGCTCTTGGCGAGCTGGTTTCGTTCATAGTCAACTATGAACGAAACCAAGAGCTATTCTTTTCGGTTTTTGTTTTCGAGCCGGTCTATTCCTTCCATCACCGTGTTGAGGAACAGCGACATCATCCAGCTCTCCTCCTCCAGGGCCACCTTCCCGCGCACAGTGGCAGTCCGCCACCATTCTCGCGACGGGATCAACTGTATCTTGTCCGTAAGATACAGATCGAATTTGAGGAGGTGAGATCCATTCATCGTTTCCGAGGACCAGGAGTAGGACTGTCTGCACTTCTGCATATACATACTGGACGATACGGATCCAGTTCTCTTTTTGCAGCATCTTATGAGCAGCTCTCCATAACATCAGCTGTGTAGTCAATATTATTATGTTTTAAAAAGTACTCGTTTCTCTCTAATGCAATTAATGTGTCCATTTTTTTTTTTAACTGAGAAAAATATTCTCCAGTTTTGTTGTTCTACAGAGACAGCATTTCACTGAAGTCATGACATGTTTTAAATGTTAAAAGGCAAATTATACCATTGCTAAGTAAACAATAAAAAATGTACGTCAAAATATTATTTAATAGTTTTAAAATAATAGTTGCATTTTTTAGATTAACAAAAGTGAATTTTTGGGGTCTGGGTTAGGATATTGATTACATCTTATGGACGGGAGATCTACCACCTCATGATGTGTGGAATCAGACCAGAGAAGAAAATCTTATGGTTCTTAAGCAGACTGTTGCGCAAATGCTTCAGTTTTTCCCTGGTATACCCATTTTTCCAGCACTTGGGAATCACGAGGCATCTCCTGTAAACAGGTAAGTTTTTAGTGTGTTAAATATTTTATGTATGAAGTAGTTTTAGTTATCTGTTTATATTCTGACTGTGTAATCTATTAGTGCATTTTTCAAGCATATCAGATAGTATGCACTGTTGATAATAATTTGAGTTATAAAATGTTAACTGATGAATAAAGAGTTATTAAAATTCAAAAAAGTAGCATTAAATCCAGTTGACTGGTCAGTCAACTGACTGACCAGTTGATGATGAGGGATAATGAATATGATCTGAATGTTGAACAGGGAAAATGATTTAAAAGTGTTTTTTTTTTTTTTAAATTGTCCATATTTCTTGTTAAGGTAAAAGAGTGACATAAGGTATTGATCTTTTTTTTTCTAGAAATATTAATCAGTATTCTATTGTCTCTTATCTAAGAATATTTTCAGAATTTGTACAAGAAAAGTTTTTAATCCCAATTTTTTTCTCTTTTCATACACATACATACACTAATAAATATATATATATATATGTGTGTGTGTATACAAAAAAATATTCCTGCTACCAGTATCACTATTGGTACATTCCTATTAAAATTAGATTAATTACTGTTCTTGGAGAACAGTCAACTGTTAACTGTTTTTTAGAGTATAGGCACAATATATGTTGAGCATTTAACATTACAGTAATTTTGGAATTCAACGAAAATTATTATTGTAATGTGTTTTTAATTTTATTTTTCCTTATTTTGTTGAAATAAATTCAATTTGAGTTCAGCTCTGTTTAAACTTTCATTTAAAGTCCTTTTGTATTACAAAGTTTATATCTTGTTAATGACAATTGTAAACTTTTAAATTTAACATTCAATGTTGTTAATTGTTTAACATAACTAAATGGGTTTGAATGTGGCCCCTTGGAAATACCATAGCAAAAAGGTAAAATTAAAATTATGAATATGCTACACAAGAAAAATGCGTTTGAAAGTTACTGACTACTTTAAAATTGGTAGGTCATGTGTTGCAAGAATTCTCAAAAACAGAGAAAAAATGTTAAATAATTTTCAAGATGGAAAATATATGTTTATTACTTACAGTGGCTTGATTTACAAAAATGATTTCCTAATAATCTAAAAGAAAGTAAAATGAAAACATTTTGTAGAGGTAATTAAAAAATGTTTTATTTGATTATAAGTATTGATCTTACTTAAATCTGTACATAATTATATGTTATACAAATCACGTTAGGATCTATACAAACGAATGCATCTATACAAATCTTTGTATATGTTCATAATTGAATTCATATCTTTTTTAAAAAGCTGGTACAGATTCTTTAAACATTTTATGTACAATTTTGCCTGTTGAAGACACACTTTTAATCACATTTTGAATTAAAATTGTTTTAACAGTCATTTTTGATTTTATTTTTTTTATAGGAAATGAGATTGTATAAATTTAATTAAACAGAAGACTTTTCAAGTGTACACCAGAATTTGTGTTGTGGTGATAATTTACGTTGCATCAGTAGATATTATTATTGCTTGTTGTTTTTCAGTTTTCCTCCACCATTTATTCAGAATGATTATTCTATATCCTGGTTATATGATGAACTTGATTCACAGTGGCGTCAATGGTTACCATCCACTGTATCTCGAACAGTGCGAAGAGGAGCTTTTTACAGTGTACTTGTGCGGCCTGGGTTCCGAATCATCTCTCTTAATATGAACTACTGCAACAATAAAAACTGGTATTCTCTCCTCTTTGTGTTTACATTTTTGTTTTTATAACTTGAATATTAAGTGTCTGGATTTTGTTACTATTACTTAGATACTATTATACTTTGCTACTGTAATTATTTTGTTTCACATTTATTTTGCATTTATTCTTAAATGTATTGTTGGTTCAGTTCCAAGTAAAGAAGTAGTATTTATTTGTGCACTCTTGCTTATATATTTCTTTATATCTGAACTTAAAACCATTAAACTTTCAAATAAAATAAACCAATACATAGTAATATAAAATATCTCATCCAATTTTCCTCATTTTAATCATGAAGTGATATCAAACATTTTTGGTAAAGGTATATTTACCTATCATGAAAGTAATTAATTCTATGTTTTGCAGATTTCTGTTACTGTTGGAAAATATTAACTGATTTTAAATGCTATATTCCAGTTAGAATTGCTGATAATTTTTTTTTAATATTGAGTAGTCATGTTATACTGCATTGTTTGTCAGGAAAGTATGTGGAGAAGTTAAAAACAATTTAATCATGATGATTAAGTGTTTTTTCATTTTATTTTAATCCTCTTCTGATTCTGTGATAATCTTTGTATGTATGACAAAGTAGATGGGGTGAAGTCCTCAGTTAATTCAAACATTCAATTGGTTCTATTTCGACACTATTTTCTTAGAATTGAAATATTAGCATTTCTCTTGAGATTTTCAGTTTCAGGGTCAGAGAATTGTCTGTAGCCATCATTAGATTGGGTGAATTCTTGTTAGTTACTGACACTGTACTTTCTACTAAACATGAAAAAATGTGAACATATCTTGTATACTTTTTTTTTGTCAACATTACAAAAAGCTCATTTGCAGTTGTTAAATTCAGTTCTTTTCAGACATATAGAATTTGATGATTGTCTGTAGTAATAACACAAGTGACTGATTCACCACCAGTTTTTTTTTTTATAGAAAATTTACCACTCATTTTATTATTGGAACAGAATGGAACGGAATGCATGGATAGCGGGAGTTGCATGCATGGACCACTACTAATTGCAGAACCTGGACAAATGTCCCTTGCTGCTGTGTCTTTCTATTTTATCTGGCGGGCTATTATTTGTTTAGTGGCGGTTATAGATTTTATTTGTTTTATTTTATTTATGGACGGATTTGGTATTTGCGGTTTCAGACAATTGAGAAATAATTGACTGGGGCTGATATGGGAAGACTAAGCATGTATGTGCTTTGTACTTCCAGCAATATTCCTTCAGTCTGTACTCTGAAGTCCTTTCAGTGTTAGAACCTTTCGTTCTTTTTTTTCCTGTTTAGCCTTCGGTAATTATCTTTCAGATAATACTTCAGAGAATGAATGAGGATGATATGTATAAGTGTAAATGAAGTGTAGGCTTGTACAGTCTCAGTTTGACCATTCCTGAGATGTGTGGTTAATTGAAACCCAACCGCCAAAGAACACCAGTATCCATGATCTAGTATTCAAATCAATGTAAAAATAACTGACTTTACTTGGACTTGAATGCTGAAACTCTTGACTTCCAAATCAGCCGATTTGGGAAGACACATTCACCACTAGACCAACCTGGTGGGTTGGAGGAGCCTTTCAGTCTAACAGCAATTTGCCTTCTGTTGGGGCCCTATTGTTTAGAGGAAGCTTCCAGACACACATTTGTCCAGGAACGGTTTGGCGAATCGTTTGGCTACCATCATTTTGCTGGTTCACCTGAAACAGATATAATAAGAAGCCATGTTTTATATTGCAAGAAAGATATAACAGACCTTGTTAAGGACAACATGACAAACCTCTCATGTTTCAACCTACCTACATATTAAATTTTTATGAATCATGGCAAAATCGCTCTTAACATTTCCACTCATGCACACAAAAAAACCCTAATAATGTTGAAAAATATTAATTAGAATGGTATGGGCTTAGATTCAGATGTTTTCAATAAAAGTTGACAGTTAATGATTTATTTATCATTTTGAATAATTAAATGTTCTACTAATAGTTAACACTGGTCGGCTAAAATATATTTGCTTTAGTAATAGTGAATATTAAATTAGGATGGGATCAACATAATACCAAGTCAATGGATTTTGAATAAAAGGTTTAAAAGATATTTTATTCTATTTTGTTTATTTAACTGAAGACTTCCACTAACTTGACTGACAATGAACTAGACAATGAAAAGGGTCCGGGCAGGTAGCAACATCTTATCTATTTACTATTGAGAACACCTGTGGAGCATAATACAACAAAACCACATGTTCAGTTATTATTAAGCACTCATTAGGACATTAGGTTTTATCTATATCTACACTATTTTAATTGGGTAGATTAAATTAATATTGATTCAAGTATTTATTTTACATTTAATTTTAATAAATACAACACAACTAAAAGTTTAGTTATTTGTTAAGCACTAGTCAAGGTGTTACATTATATTTTCTATTTCTATAGTAAAGTATGATACTGGAATGGGATAAATAAAATTGATTTAATTTTGGTCAAAAAAACCCGTATGTCCATACATTTATGAATTGTAACAACTTTACGTGCAATATGAGACTTTACCCAGACATCTCTTTTTAATGACCTTTTTTTGGACTTTTTTTTAAAGACCCGCAATCATTTCTGGGAGTTTCTTGTTGGCTCACCCGACGTAGAGGCTCCTGGCCTGTTTTATGATACACAAACCCTCGACCTGTCTTTTCACAGTGGTTCATCTAACACGGCGTGAGGCACATGGTTTTCATCTCCCATCGTAGCGAAGTGTAGCGTTTCTGACAAACCATGGCGCTCTGAAAATTGTCCACTGTTTTGATTTTTTTCTGGAATGTGGAGCACAACAAAGTCCCCCATGCTGGGTAGGCAAATATCAGAAATTGTCAAGACGTAGAGTCGATATATGGGTATCTTAGTCGCCAGCGGAATGGGGGCTCGCTCAATTAAGCATTGGGCCCTGGCGGCCTCTGGGCCACATGTTCTCCTAAGGTAATGTTCTCCTAAGGTAAGCCATTTATCTAGGATCATTCCAAGATACTTAACATTTATCTCAAAAGGTATTTTTCCCCCTGAGATTTTCAGCTGTCTGGCCGGAGCATGTCGCTCACATGTGAAGAGCATGCCCACGGACCTTTCCCTGTTGACCCTGATTTTCCACATTTCCAGCCACGGCTCCACTAAATCCAGCTGCCGTTGGAGCCTCTTGACCGCGTAATCCATTTTTCGAGATGTGTAGTAGTAATATGCCGCATTATCGGCATGTAAAGCGGTGTTGACGCCGTCCGACAACGGCATATTGTTTGTAAATTCAGTGCACAGAATCGGCGAAAGGACTGTTCCCTGGAGAACCCCGGCGGTTATCGCCCTGTTAAGTTGATAAGGATCCCCCAACGCGTACTGCGAACTGTCTTCCCAGTAGGTAAGCGAGTTTATATAGCAGGCCGTCATGTCAAACTTTATCGAATGCTTTAGCCACATCCAAGAAAACGGCCTCGGTCACCGCTTTCTTGTTCAAGCCTCCGACAAAGCTATCCAGCAGTCGAACTAGTTGGAGGGTTGTCGAGTGGCCCTCTCAGAACCCGAACTGCTCAGGCCGAACCTCCGGCCACAAACGTCGCCGAAGTTGCTTGAGGAAAATTCTTTCGAACAACTTTGACAATGCAGGTAGTATGGAGGTCGGCCTGTAATTCCGGGGGAATCTAGACTTTTCTCCGGTTTGGGCAGACATACTACCTTTTCCGTTTTCCAGTATTCTGGAAAATACCCTACGTACAAAATGGACGTGAAAAGTGTGGCCATGGTCGCTATGAGAGCGGGAGGAACGTTCCGGTATGCTCGGCCTTGATCCCGTCCACTCCTGGAGGCTTGTGGCCTTGATAGTAGTCACTTCTGCTTCAGTGACGCGGTCTATTTCACGGAAGGCATCCTCTTCCTGAGCGAAGTAGTCCGCGAGGAAAGTGTCCACCTCGGTTGTATGGTCGTTGTTCGGGCCGGCAGGGTTTGGGTGAATTGTTCCTCCAGTGTGTCCACGAAGACTTCCGCCCGGTCCGACTCTGAATAAGCCAAGAAACCTCATCATCCCAGCACCGGGTGTTGAGGCTTCTTTCGTTCGCGTAGCCGTTAATTCAACCTGAACATCGAAGAGATGTCGTCCGATATCAAGACAAGGTAATATCGCCAAGATTCTTCGCGATGTTTTGTCAGCAGCACTTTCACCCTGTACGTTTGTCTGTAAAATCCCCGCTTATCGTCGGAGGACAGGGTGAGACGATATCTCCTCCTCAGCTGGCGCTTTACCAAGATTGCCTCGAAGATGTGAGGTGGGGGATCGTTACGGAAGGGTCGTGCGGCCTTCTCCGTAGTGCTATAAGACAGGGCCTCGTTTATGGACGACGTGACGCGATCGTTCGTGTCGTCGATGTCCTCAGGTGTGGTTAGGAGTTCTCGATCTACCGGTCTAAAATCCCGTTGGAGAGCCTCGTGGAACTTTCTCCTGTTCACTGACCTTCGGGGTGTTGGTGGAGGGACTCGCCAGGTTCCTACTAGGCTCAACTTCAGTAAGACCGGAGAGTGGTCCGAGCTGAGGTCCTCTATCGTTTCTGTCGCGAACGGCATTTTTATCACCCTCAGAATCGCGATGTCGAGCACGTCAGGTCTCGACCGACCATTTGCATTCTCGAAAATGGGCACTTAAGGGCCTGTAATGATTACCCTGCGGGTCCTCACCTCTTCGCATAACAATCTGCCATTAGCATTTTAATATGTTGGTATTCCAAGACGTGTGCTTAGATTTGAGGTCGCCCATGATTATGGAGGGACCATCCAAATTTTCCAGCACGGCATCTAGGTCAGGGCCAAGTATAGCTGAGTTCGTCCTGATATATGCCGAGACCAGTCTATATATATATATACTGTGCCTAGATGTTGCACATCTAGGTCCATATCGTTGTGGACCTCGACCCGTATATGCGTGATTTGTCTGCGGACTAAAATAGCCATTCCACCGTTGGCAGAGCTTCGGCGTTGCACTACCCTGTCGGTTCTGTAGATGAAATACTTCCGAAGAACCAAAGATTTGTCCGGCTTGACGTGCGTTTCTGCTAACATTATAACACCAATTTTTAGGTCATCGGCCAGACGGCATAGTTCCGCCATCTTGCCTGCTACAGAACGCGCGTTCCATTGCAGCAGTCCTAAAGTTTGCTTAGCCATACCGGGTGAGTAAGGTCATGAGGCATTCAATCAAGGACTTGAGTAGGTCCCTAATAGATTTTACCTGCACAGGTGGGGCAATACAACCAAAATTTCGGGCAGGACGACCTTTACTGACATCCTCGACAGAAAGTCGATCCCGGCTATCTCCTTCGAGGACGCGGCTTCCGGCTTTTCCCGCCGGGGTGGCTGGATGTTTCTGACGCCACCTTTAGTGGGCGCGGGGTCTCTGAAGCTCTTGCGGACTTTGCAGCAATTTGAATTTTGGCGATCACCCGCTGCAGTTTTCTCAAATTTTTGGCATCTTTTATTGCCTGTGGAGCAGTCTTAATTTGGTTTTGGTCGTTTTTTTCGGCCGCGACCTTCTCGGTCGCCAGACCCCGTTGGGGCTTTTGCAGTGTGGGAAGAGCTGGCGCCTCCTTTCCCACCACTGGGGTAGCTGCAGGCTGAACCTCTTGCGGCTGGGTTTTGGTAACTCCCTGGCGACCCGCGCCCAGTAACCCCTTCAGTGATCACAGACTTTTTTGGGATGCCCTTCTGTTAGTCCAAGTCCTCCTTGTAATAAGGGCATCCCCTATAATTTGCTGGGTGAGGCCCCAGGCCCCTTGTAATTTGACAAGTGGCTGAACGTTTGGCTTCTGTGGAATTGGGGGTCCCTATCGTGAGACAAATGCCATCATTGTTATTTTACAGTAAAACATGCTGTCCAGGTCATAGTTGCCCCTGGTGGCTGGCATTCTTTTAAGTGCCACAAGGCATGTAGGGGTCTTTCTATTGTCCTTTGTGGTCAGCTTTTTCACTGATTCCATGTCATTGCCTAGTGATGAGAGCTCCTCTCCCATTTCTTCATAGATGGAAACTCTTTCTTTTTCCTGTTTAGCCTCTGGGAATTACCGTTCAGGTATTACTTAATAGGATGAATGAGTTTGATATATATGAGTATAAATAAAGTGTAGTTTGCCAATAGTTTAAGAATTTTCAAAGAGACCTGCCAACTGGATATGTTTAGAATATCATTTTCACACACACACACTTTCTTGTAATCTTAAAAGATTTTTTACATAAAAATCCTTTTAAGATTTTTGTGTATTCTTAAGATATTTGTGTACTTTCCCAGTTTTAAAGTAGAATTTAATTACATTGTTAAAAATTACTTTCATTTAGGCATAATACATAAATACAATTTGAAATTAATTAATTGTTGTTATAAGATAAATGGTATCAGTAATACTAATTTTTAAATCAAATTTTTAGCTGCTGCTATTATTTAACAGTGTTGAGTCTATTGCTTCTAAAAAAATGTATTTATATTAGTAGAAATATAATACAGCAGTTATATATGCAATTGTATTTTACATCTTATTAATGTTTATTGTACATTTTTTTATTCATCATTAGTGCTTATTTATTGATGTATATACAACTTATAGTGTATGTTAAAATTATTGTAAAAAATCTACTACATTCTTGCATCCATTTTTCTTCATCCTTATAATAGATGGAGATTTCCTCACAGGTGTCATAAGTAACAAAATTATTTCATTATTTTTTTAATTTTTGTTTTACTTTCCAGAGTAATTTTTTTAATTCTTTTGAAATAGAAACAAAACCAGTAAGTAATGATTTCTAAAAAAATCTCGGAATAATTTGAAACAGGGAAGAATTTGTAGTCTTCCTATTACAATATATTCATTTCTTTATAATTTCATACATGGCTTTAACCAATATTTTCTTTGTCTACATTGTTTTGTATGTATTTGTTATTTGGGAAATTATTTAGGTATTTTTTCAGCCGTTTTTATAAATTTATTATGAATTGATGTGTTTTTATCAGTCTTTAATACAATAGTTCACTGAATTTTCCAATTCAGCACAGAGATGTCAACATGCTTTCCAGTTCAGGAGCAAAAGGGTAAAAGCAGTTAGAACTGATTCATAAACTGACAACTACTACATGGGTACAACATAACTTAACTTCTGTAGACAATGAAACTTGACTGTTAGTTAGCTTCACTCTCTCACTACTAGAGAACTATATATGGCAACAACTATATTCCGGATTGTCATATGTTGTTCTGCATATGATCATTTTAAACTGCTAACTGCTTTTCTGTATTACAAAATAAATATAACAACTATAAATTAATTTGTTTAGAAAAATACAAATGTTTAGGTTGTGTAAGTAGCATCACTGTAAGATATAAAATTACAAGATTACTATATAATTACTATTTAATTTTCATAGTGAAAATTAATTCGAACACAGATGTTTATGTAATAAAATGTAACTTTACTTAGAAAAAAGTCGTACCTGTGCAATTTGTGAATATCTATTTATTAATATGACCTCCTTTATTCTTAATCACTTCATATACATTATTTGCCATCAATTCAACAAGTGTTCTACATATTTTTTTTATTTTTTCATCATAAAATCATACCACTATAATAAGGCCAATTTTTGTGGTACAAATTCAATTTTGAAAGTCAGTTTTTAACTGTTACCCAAAGATTTTCTATTGGGTTGAAGTCTGGGGAGTTGTCTGGCCATGGGAGCATTTTAATGCTTTGTTCTTTGAAAACTGTTTCCATTTTTTTTGACAGTATATCATGGCCTGAGACTGCAAATCTTGTTGGAACACTCTATTGCATTGAAGGTATCTGTTTTGAAGTTGTGTCACAACCCTTTCCTTCAGAATCTTGATATATCCATCACTTTTCAACTTACCACATACTGGAAGTAATGGACAAGGGCCTTAAAATGTGGAACAACCCTCAAAACATTTTTTTTGGGGATCTTCTTGCCAGTGTTATACCTGTAAAAAAAAGAGTTATAAAAAACATAAAAATTTTACCAGAAAGATGACAAGTTTGTCATCACAGTTCTGACAAAAGCGTTTTATAAAAAAAAAAACAGCCTGTTGTCTTGATTTTATTTTGTAACGTGATCAACATGTAATTCATACATTTTTTCAGATTTTTTCTGAAGAAGATAAATACGCAAGGAAGACTGGATAAATATGCAAAGAAGGTGTTGTTGGTTTTATGATAATGAAAAACAACCAATACATAGAGAATACACCATATAAACATATCCAGTTCACTTTGACATTGTAGTTTTATTTTCATTTATTTGTATTTATTTTATTATAGTTTTATTTATGTAGCTCTAATAAAGCAATCTAAAACATTCTGAGGACATTTTGAGCTACCTTACATTGTAATCAGTTTAATTTAGACTAGAAAACTGCTGGTGATAGACAATTTCACTTGTAATATTGTCCTAACAGATGACTGAAGAGGATGTACATCTGTCCTCAGGTGGCTGCTATTAAACAGCACAGATCCTGCTAAAGAGCTGCAGTGGTTCATCTATGAGCTGCAAAGTGCTGAATTCAATGGAGAAAAGGTCCATGTCATTGGACACATCCCTCCTGGTCATAGTGATTGTCTGAAAGTTTGGAGTCGTAATTATTACACAATTATCAACAGGTAAAAAAATTTTTATGCATTTCATAATATAAGTAATAAAAATTTTAATTACGATTTGAAAAATTAGTACAGTAAAAAATTGTAATTGTTTATTTTGTAAATAAATGTCTAGTTTATGTTGATATCAATCCCGTTATATGCCTTTTTTTAATGAATTGTGTATGGCACTCTTTGCTGGGATACTGGTGTTCAGAAATTTTTCAATGAATATTTGATGTGTTTCTTGAAAGAATTCAGAATGCGCATTAGCTTCCGTATAGCAACCCTTTCCACAGTTAAATATGGCATTTCAAAAAAAAAACAACTGCAAAGAATAAAACTGTGCTGTACTGAAGCATGAACAGATGGTTTACAGCTGACAACAATAGATGAGAGTAAACATACACAATTAATTGTGGTGCTAGTAATAGCAGCAATGGTTGTAGTGTTAAACATGGCTTTCAAATAACTGCAGTTTTAGCTGTCTCATTTTGCTTTTAAGTTTCTCACACAGTATTCTTTGCAATTGTTAACATATTCATATATTAACATATGTTGTCATATGTATGTTAACATGTATATGTTGTTAAAGCATATATTGTTAAGCATAAGTATTGTATACTTATTTGTAATGAGAACTTCAATAAGTTGTCTAACATTCAAAGAATTTCATCTAATATTTAAATATTCTTAGACACAAAGTAAATCTTTCTTTAACAATTTCTTTATCAATTATGTTTTCCTATTTGTATAATATTTGTTCATATTTTTATATTTAATTTTATAAATATCAGTAATATTTTATTTTTAATATGCATTTTTATATTAAATATGTAATGTTTTTAATATATTTTATGACATCATAATACGAGTAAATGATTACTATATTTTAATTTATTATTTCATAAATTTCTAATGTATCAAATACATTTAAATTTCAAAAATGTAATAAATAATTTTTGAAATATCTACCCAGAACTCCACCAGCAACTTGTCAGTCCACATTAATTAAAACATGTCAGAAAACTTTAAAGTAGCTCCTCATATTTAAAGCTAATAATACCTACTACAGTATAAGTTTATACGGTTACCATTAAAACGAATTATATTTATCGATGGCAGAGAACTGTTCAAAATATTACACATTAGTCTGCTGTAGATGTACATGTTTACACAATAATGCAAAAATGAGATGGGCTTATAAGCAAAACAGTTTTTTGAAAAATTAATGTTTATAAAAAAGGATTTTTTTTGTTTTTACTTGAAATTTAGTTCATACTTTGAAAGCAATATTTATCAGTTGATAGATCTGTTATGTTTTATTTTGTATATTCTTTGTGTAGGTATGAATCAACTATAACTGCTCAGTTTTTTGGACATACTCATTTTGATGAATTTGAACTATTTTATGATTCACAAGACTTAGGAAGGGCTGTAAGCATAGCATATGTTGGTCCTTCTGTAACACCATATTATGATTTGAATCCTGGATATAGAATATATTATATTGATGGTGACCATGACCAAACAACTAGGGTATGTACATCTGTTAATAATATTTTTTTTTTGTTTTTTAAATAATTATTTTTCTAATTAAGATTATTCGTAAAGAAATGTGGTTCAAACTGAATGCAGAGACTGGTTTATGTTTGGTATGGTAATTTTTAGTTTTAGTGTATATTAAGTAAGGAGTCAAAGTTTTTTTACAATAATTACTAGCATTGTAATTGCTGATAACAGAAATTTCCCACAATTCATAAACATAAGGAAAAAGGTAGATACAGGCTACAAATGACATTTTCATTCTTAGCAACAGATAGTACCTTAAATTTTTAAATTTCATTGACACAAAATATTCATCTCAATGAAAAAGAAAACTGATTAACTTTAAAAATAAATTCTAGTAAAATTTAAAAACTAACATTAATTAAAAATTCATACTCATTTAATATTATAATTAAAGTGTAAGATTGTTTAATGCATATGTTCAAAAAACAAATAAAAATAAAAAATAAATTTATTCTCTTTTTGTCTTATATTTACTTGAAATATTTAGTAAGTATGTTCTTAATTTTGGTTTGACCTCTTGGGTAATGTTTAAGAATATTCCTACAGAATTAAATTTGCACACTGTGAGAACCTGTTATAAGTACACAGTAACAAACAAAGATTCATATTTTTTTGTCTGTCTAATTTCTTTCGACCAGCTTCTTTTTTCAACCCTATTAGAATATCCAAGGAACAGGAAAACTTGTCTTATACTTTTCTCTTTTACTGATACTTTTATTCCAAATCCAATGCCAAGATGTAAATCTTGTCTCACGAAGTAATCCATAGTAATATAAGATAATGAAGTGTGAATGGGTGGGAGGGGGGTAAACCCTAAAAAAATCAGGCAAGCTAGGGATACCTTGAGAGTGTAACTCTCTTGAGTATAATCATTAAGTTGAGTGTAACCCTAACACTAACCTAGTGGTAAATCTGATTCAAAGTTATAAACAGCGTCAAGCTGTACAAATTAATGAAAAACAAAAATTGAACAAGAAACTGTATGACAATAAAAAAATTACTTAGAAGGAAAAGGAATTGATTATGAAATGGAAAAGTAGAGATGAAGTTCATGTATAAGGAATAAGTGAGAAGGAAGAGCAGCGGATATTTAAAAATAATTCTGTCATCATTGGGTTTTAGCAAACTCACTTGGACATGAGTCCAAGTGATTGATTGATTATTGTGAGTGATTTATTGATCAATAGAATTGATACATTTATGCCAAGATCTAGATTTAAAATAATCATTAACAAGTAGTGAAATACTTCAGAACAATTCAGCAGTCCATCCAAGTATTGTTTTATATGTGTGGTAAATTTATTTCATTGGAATCATAAAATGATTTTATTTATCATCTTTCCAGCCATCACCACCTTGTCTGTTGAGTTTATACAGCACATAATAGTCATCCTCTCTGCTAATTTTGTGAGCCAAAATAGTGATTTGATGGTAAACACTTCCAAAACTCACCAATTCCATTGACATTTTAGATCTATGATGCACTAAATTTTAGATAACTTTGATTCCTGGAATTGAAAAAAACTCACTTATTGCTTCTTCCAGTATAACTCAGTTGTCTAATACCATGTATTTCATTAAATCATGATGCCATTCACTGGACTATCAGAACCAAGACATTTGAATAATATCTTTACTTAATTTGATCAGACTGGAAAAAGGAATCCCTTGGGCTCTCTGTTGGGAAAACCAGTTAAAAATAACTTTGTCAAAGTCTTTATACCTGGAATGTTTCATTATGTTAATTAAAGGTTTTTAATATCAGAATTATCTGATATTGAAGCAAAAAAGAGAAGCTTTTTGCTTCATGATACAATATTTTATTGTTATGCCCATTCCGAATTATATCTGAAAATGCACTTTTTATACATTAAGTTTCCGATTTTTTCTTGGTAGTTAAAACTATATGTTATATTTTTACTTTTTATAATCAGACATATTCATAACAATTCATTTTCTTTTATGTATATATATATATTTTTTTTTTCTTTCTAAAATCAATTCTTTTAAGAATCATATTCCTCTGTACTAATAAACAAAATTATATTTATTTGATCAACCCAAGTAAAAAACATAAATAAAATAGGATGACACTTATCTTATTTTATCATATATGCAGAAACATTTTTGCAAATTTCTCACATCAGTTGCAATACATTTTTTTTTTCAATCTGTTCATATCAAATTACACATAATTATTATAAAATAATTATTTCTTTTTTTTATAAAAAATAATAAAAACTTTGTTGAAATTTCATTATTAGGTTTTTTAAATAGAGTTATAAAAATCAGTGATTAAAAGTTAAAAATTGAAATTAAAATTAAACATTTTTTATATATTATATTTAAAAATTAAAAATTACATTTATAGAAATATGATGTCGTCATCATCATCATTCACTAAAGGCTACACCTTGTTGATTTAGCCACATCACTCTCATTTCTGCTTCTTTGTTTAAGTCATTATCTGAACCAAGGCCCATCTCTTCTTTATCATTATTGATGATGGTTGCTACCTAGGTTTTTACCTAGGTCTTCTACCTCTAGGGTTTTACCCAAAACCTTGCCCTCAAATATATTCATTTAGAACTGGTCATATCATATTACATGTTCTAGCAATTTCGCTCTTCTTCTTCATATAACATTTAGCAAGGACCTCCTCTCACTCACTTCTGCTAACACATGATCATTTCTTTTTCTATCTACCCAGCTTGTTCTTGTTATTCTCCTCCAAATCCACATTTCCATTGCTTCCAGTCTTCTTCTTTCTGCTTTCCCAAGCGTCCATGTTTCACACCCGTAAGTTAGAACACTGCAGACATAAGTTTTGGTAAACTGTTTCCTTATTTGCATTCATATGATTATAAGTCAACATATTTTTTTATCCTGGATAGCTCGTTTTGCCAGTGCATCTCTTCTTTTTACTTCTGTGGCACATTTATTATCGCTAGTGACGATACTTTCCAAATAACAAAAACTGTCAACCTTCTCTACAACAGTACTATCTAATTTAATATCAACCTTTGTACCTTCCTTTGTTTTTCCTACAGTCATAATCTTTGTCTTCTTATTAATTTTCAGTTTAAGTTTTATAATACTTTAGATAGTGTTTCTAACATAATCTCCATTCCTCTTGCTGATTCCACCAGTAACACAATATCATCTGCAAAGCGGATACAATGTATGGATTTTCCATTAATTCTGATTCATTTTGTTTTTTCTTTCATTTCTACAATAACTTTTTCAATAAACAATTTAAACAGAAACGGTGATAGTGGGCAACCCTGCCTGACTCCTCTTCTTATTTTGGCCTCTTTCTTTAAGCCGTTGATTTCAATCTCCATTTTCTGCAGTCCCTCTAGTTAAACTTTATTTCCCTCATTGTTTGAAATAGTAATTCTTAATCCACCTTGTCAAAGGCTTTTTCTATGTATACAAAAGTCAAAAAGGTCTTCCTATTAACCCAATTCTTCTCTCCAATAACACTCTGTGCTAGTATTGCCTCTCTAGTTCTCTTCCCATATCTGAAACTGAACTGGTCTTCTCCAAAATTTGCTTCAGTTTTCTCTTTTACTTGGCTTTAACAATGTTTAGCATTATCTTTGAAGTGTGGGATAACAAAGAGATTGTTCTGTAATTGGTGCAATCCATTGCATTTCCCTTCTTAGGAATTATTACAGTTTTGCTATTTATAAAATCTAGTGGCGGTATCATTCCCTCTTCATAGCAACATTTGATAATGCTATACAAACACTCCTTTTTTGACT
Source organism: Lycorma delicatula (assembly GCF_047948215.1). Taxonomy (NCBI): domain Eukaryota; kingdom Metazoa; phylum Arthropoda; class Insecta; order Hemiptera; family Fulgoridae; genus Lycorma; species Lycorma delicatula. The sequence continues at coordinate 295,751,869 of NC_134455.1, forward strand.
CTCCTAATTCTTTTAATATTTCTGCTGGGATTTTATCTGTGCCTGTCACTTTGCCATTATTCAGGTTATTCAAGACATTGACAAAATCTTCCTTAGATAAGGTGGTCCCATCATGTCCTTATCCACCCTATTTTTATCTTCCAGATATTTCCTGCTGTTAACAATATCCTTTCCTTCATATAGCTCATCAATATATTCTTTCTATCTATCACCTAAATCAAAGAGAAGTTTCCCATTTTTATTCCTTGCCATATTTGTTTTTGTTCTCGATATTACCATCATTGACTTAATACTCGAGTAAGCTCTGTCAGTTTTCCTCTTTCTAGGTCTTTCTGAATCTCCTCATTTCTGTCTTGCATCCACCTTTCTTTTTCCAGTCTGCATTTTTGTGTAATCATGTTGTCTATCCTTTTGTACTTCTTCAAGTCTTTTACTCTTAACTTGTTTCGCTCTTCAATGAGGTCCAGTATTTCTTTGGTCATCCATGGTTTCCTTGGTTCTAACTTTGTTAGCCCTATTATTTCCTTAGCTGTTACTGTTATGGTTTCTTTCATATATAGTGAGAAGGAAGAGAATTTATTTTGTGCGTCTGTTACAGTCATCTTAAAAGAATGGTAGGAGTTATAACATGAATTGAATAAAAACAAAAATATCTACAGTTATATTGTTTTATTTGTCAAATTCTCCATTTCAAATGGTTTTGTTATTTAATTAATAATTTCAGTTCGAATGCTGTTCATTCAACAAATATCCAATTGATTCACTTTCTTCCCAAACATGTTATTATATATCTTTTATGGTTGTAATTATTGCTTCCTTAATTCTTTCCTTTAAATGGTTTAGGTCACGGTTTTTGTGAGTAAACAATATTTTTAATGTACCACATAAGAAAAATCACAAGGATTAGGTTCAGATTTCATGAAAGTCAGGATATAAGGCCTTCTCAGCCTATCCATCTATCTGCAAATTTTTCATTCAAAGTTTGGCTTTGAATGTATTCATTGCATTGGTGTGAGGATGCACCATCTTGCTAGAAATACATTTTATGTGCACTTTTGAGCTTATCCAGTTGAGGAAATCAGTATTCATTTAACATTTGATAAACATTTCAATAATAGCCTTTTCAGGAAAGAAATTGGTCCAATTCCATAACTTTTCATTAAACCACATCAAACATTAACTTCATTTGTGTCATTTGATTTCTAAAAAATTACATGTTTGTTTTCAGATTTACATATTTAGGAATTGTGTCTATTAACCCATACATTAAAGTGAAAAGTAGCTTCAGCCATAAAAATTTATCATTTTCACTAATTTATCTAAAATTTCATCAGAAAACTCTAAACATGTTTCTGTATCAGTTGGTTTCATTTCTTGTATTAGCAGAATTTTGTAAGAATGCAAGTGCAATATTTTACCTACAACTTTATGAATGGTTGTTTTTCAAAGGCTTGTAACAAAAGGCTTCAACAATCAAAGGATTTGTTAGGACTAGTGATTGTCTAATCTAATCAAGACTTTTTTCAGATACTGTTGGCTTTCCAGGCAATTTCTCAAAATGTCCTTAATGCATTAGCTGAGCTTTTGAAACCCCACCATTCTTTTATGATAAGTATTACTAGGTATTCTTCCATTAATTTGCCCAGAGTTAATTTTTTGTAACAGTGAGAAGTAAGATGCTTTCAGCTTATTTCATTGCAAGCTTGTATATTTGTTTAATATATATACATATATTAAACATATCTAATACTTATCATAAAAGAATGATGGGGTTTCAGAAGCTCAGGTAACACACACATGCGGACACACTCATACACAACACACAATATTAATGTAATTGTTCAATTACATTACATTACATTGTTGAATTCTGCTTTCTTTATTTAAATTACAATTTTTCCATGTTTTTCTTCTCAAAAACTGACAAATGTTTTGAAGATATTAAAAATTTGTTATGTATAAGATGTTCAGTTTGACATTTAAAAAGTTTATAGTTTTAAATAATTAAAAATGTTAACTTTATTTTAGGCTGTGATAGACCATGAAACATGGGTAATGAATTTAAAAGAAGCCAACCTGTATAACTATCCTATATGGTATAAATTGTATACTACTAGAGCTGCTTACCAAATGCCAAATTTACTACCTCAAGAGTGGGACAATTTTCTTAACCAGCTTGCTGAAAATGAATCGCTCTTTGAACAGTATTATAAGTAAGTATTGCTTTGTTTTATTTCCTATAATTTGAGTTTATAATTTAATAAAAGTGTATATACAAATATAGTTCATTATGGATATCTTCATTATGTATGGATTTATGCATGGTTTATTTATGTATGGTTTATGCAAATTAATCCTAGGATTAACAACAACAGAAAGAAGGTCCAATAATTTATAGGAAAGGGTTTCATCATTATTGTTTAAACAAGATGAATCTCATTTTATAATTAGGCCTCCATGTATATTGAAGTATTTTTATTTTTTATTTACTTATTCTTTTTTTTCTATTTTGAATTTTGTTCTCAGTTCTTCAGGAAGTGATTACAGTAACTGTAGACTGATATAATTTTTGCTTCAAATGGTTCTTCAACTTCTTTCCACACAAGACACAATCAATTAATTCAGCATTAATGTTTCTTTAGTGTTATACTTTTTTTGAGTGATGATTATTTTGATAAAATTGTTATTGATGATGATACTTGGATATTATATTTAAAGATAGAGACAAAAAAAAATCAGCCATGGAGTGAGGTCATACTCATTTGTTATAAAACTAAAAAACTGTCGACAAATCTTTTCTACTGGAAAAATTATGGGAGTTGTTTTTTAAGGAGTCTGATTGATTGATTTCGTGGAATGTGGCTCACATTTAATTTTGAAAGTTTATTACAAACATTAAAAATATTCTTAAAGGGCCATTCAAAATAAATGTTGTGATTTGTTGAATTCCGACATCATTTTTATCCATGAATATTATGTTTGTTTACTATCAATCATACTTGAACTATGCATTGACTATTGATGATCCATGTGTGATTTGACCAAACTGTAGGGTCTTATGAAAATAGATATAAATGAAGGCTTTGAGCGCAAATTTTTGCATCAAACCAAACCCAACTACTAGTATTTTACAGGTAAAATTTCAGTCTTTCCAAACATCATTTTCTCATTAATCATTCTTTAATATATATATATATATAAATTTAATGGTTATTCCCCAGTCTTTTACATTAGTCTGATTCTTGGAATTTCCCAAGCATTTTTTCTTTAATGTATCCTCTTTGGTGTCCAGTGCAGTTGTTGATGATGTCAGCTGTTAATGATTCATTCTAAACAAACAATATTGTTGATATAACATTAAATGGAATAATAATTAGTTTTTTGTATATGTACTTGTTTACTATTAAAAAAAAACTTTTTTTTTTTTGTCTTCAGTCATTTGACTGGTTTGATGCAGCTCTCCAAGATTCCCTATCTAGTGCTAGTCGTTTCATTTCAGTATACCCTCTACATCCTATATCCCCAAAAATTTGTTTTACATACTCCAAACGTGGCCTGCCTACACAATTTTTCCCTTCTACCTGTCCTTCCAATATTAAAGCGACTATTCCAGGATGCCTTAGTATGTGGCCTATAAGTCTGTCTCTTCTTTTAACTATATTTTTCCAAATGCTTCTTTCTTCATCTATTTGCCGCAATACCTCTTCATTTGTCACTTTATCCACCCATCTGATTTTTAACATTCTCCTATAGCACCACATTTCAAAAGCTTCTAATCTTTTCTTCTCAGATACTCCGATTGTCCAAGTTTCACTTCCATATAAAGCGACACTGCAAACATACACTTTCAAAAATCTTTTCCTGACATTTAAATTAATTTTTGATGTAAACAAATTATATTTCTTACTGAAGGCTCGTTTAGCTTGTGCTATTCGGCATTTTATATCGCTCCTGCTTCGTCCATCTTCAGTAATTTTACTTCCCAAGTAACAAAATTCTTCTACCTCCATAATCTTTTCTCCTCCTATTTTCACATTTAGTGGTCCATCTTTGTTATTTCTACTACATTTCATTACTTTTGTTTTATTCTTGTTTATTTTCATGCGATAGTTCTTGCGTAGGACTTCATCTATGCCGTTCATTGTTTCTTCTAAATCCTTTTTACTCTCGGCTAGAATTACTATATCATCAGCAAATCGTAGCATCTTTATCTTTTCACCTTGTACTGTTACTCCGAATCTAAATTGTTCTTTAACATCATTAACTGCTAGTTCCATGTAAAGATTAAAAAGTAACGGAGATAGGGAACATCCTTGTCGGACTCCCTTTCTTATTAGGGCTTCTTTCTTATGTTCTTCAATTGTTATTGTTGCTGTTTGGTTCCTGTACATATTAGCAATTGTTCTTCTATCTCTGTATTTCAACCCTAATTTTTTTTAAATGCTGAACATTTTATTCCAGTCTACGTTATCGAAAGCCTTTTCTAGGTCTATAAACGCCAAGTATGTTGGTTTGTTTTTCTTTAATCTTCCTTCTACTATTAATCTGAGGCCTAAAATTGCTTCCCTTGTCCCTATACTTTTCCTGAAACCAAATTGGTCTTCTCCTAACACTTCTTCCACTCTCCTCTCAATTCTTCTGTATAAAATTCTAGTTAAGATTTTTGATGCATGACTAGTTAAACTAATTGTTCTGTATTCTTCACATTTATCTGCCCCTGCTTTCTTTGGTATCATAACTATAACACTTTTCTGAAGTCTGATGGAAATTCCCCATTTTCATAAATATTACACACCAGTTTGTATAATCTATCAATCGCTTCCTCACCTGCACTGCGCAGTAATTCTACAGGTATTCCGTCTATTCCAGGAGCCTTTCTGCCATTTAAATCTTTTAATGCTCTCTTAGATTCAGATCTCAGTATTGTTTCTCCCATTTCATCCTCCTCAACTTCCTCTTCTTCCTCTATAACACCATTTTCTAATTCATTTCCTCCGTATAACTCTTCAAAATATTCCACCCATTCGCCAGTTTGCACTTCCTGTTTATAGCATTTCTTAATTGCCGATAGTTCCTTTTACTTCCTTCATCACTAGCATTCTTATATTTTCTACGTTCATCCATCAGCTGCAATATATCGTCTGAAACCCAAGGTTTTCTACCAGTTCTCTTTATTCCGCCTAAGTTTGCTTCTGCTGATTTAAGAATTTCCTTTTTAACATTCTCCCATTCTTCTTCTACATTTTCTACCTTATCTTTTTTACTCAGACCTCTTGCGATGTCCTCCTCAAAAATCTTCTTTACCTCCTCTTCCTCAAGCTTCTCTAAATTCCACCGATTCATCTGACACCTTTTCTTCAGGTTTTTAAACCCCAATCTACATTTCATTATCACCAAATTATGGTCGCTATCAATGTCTGCTCCAGGGTAAGTTTTGCAGTCAACGAGTTGATTTCTAAATCTTTGCTTAACCATGATATAATCTATCTGATACCTTGCAGTATCGCCTGGCTTTTTCCAAGTGTATATTCTTCTATTATGATTTTTAAATTGGGTGTTGGCAATTACTAAATTATACTTCGTGCAAAACTCTATAAGTCGGTCCCCTCTTTCATTCCTTTTGCCCAGCTCGTATTCACCCACCATATTTCCTTCCTTGCCTTTTCCAATGCTTGCATTCCAATCTCCAACTATTATTAAATTTTCATCTCCTTTTACGTGTTTAATTGCTTCATCAATCTCTTCGTATACACACTCTACCTCATCATCATCATGGGCGCTTGTAGGCATATAGACGTTAACAATCATTGTCGGTTTAGGTTTTGATTTTATCCTTATTACAATGATTCTATCGCTATGCGTTTTGAAATACTCCACTTCTACCTAGGTTTTGAAATACCTCCCTATCTACTTGTTCATCACGAAACCTACTCCTGTCTGCCCACTATTTGACGCTGAGTTAATTACTCTAAATCACCTGACCAAAAGTCGCCTTCCTCTTCCCACCGAACCTCACTAATTCCCACTATATCCACATTTGTCCTACCCATTTCCCTTTTTAAATTTTCTAGCCTACCAACCTTTTTTAAGCTTCTAACATTCCACGCTCCGACTCGTAGAATGTTATTTTTTAATTTTCTGGTGACCCCTTCCTTAGTAGTCCCCACCCGGAGATCCGAACGGGGGACTATTTTACCTCCGGAATATTTTACCAAGGAAGGCGCCTCCATTATTGCTATGTAAAAATGCAGAGAGCCATATTTTCTTGGAAAAAAAGCAGCTGTAGTTTTCCATTGCTTTCAGCTGCGCAGTACTCAGAGGACTGAGTGATGTTGATACGGCCGTTTAAGTCGTCCTGACTCACGCCCCTACCAACTACTGAAAGAGCTGCTGCCCTCTTTCGGGAATCATTCCTTAGTCTGGCTCTCAACAGATACCTCTCCGATATGGTTGCACCTTCGGTCCAGCTACTCTGTATCCCTGAGCACTCAAGCCCCCTCACCAACGGCAAGGTCTCATCAATCATATATAATTTAATCATATCTTATTTTTTTTTTTATAAAATGATACGAATTAAATTTAAGATAATATTACTACATTTGACCTTTGATCCACCACCAAAAAATCTATTCTTGTTTTATCACTTTACCAGTTAATGGGGAATAAACAACTGTATTCTCATATATTAATAAGCAATATGCTGTTGTGTTGGGTTTGAAATTCTTTTTGGTTTCAATTTTAATTTTCAAATCAGTAACGCCTATCTTTATAGATTCATCTTGCTGAGAACAATCAATCACAAATAATGGATAATTGTTTTTGTAATCTGAAAATTTGTATGGCAACTTGGCATTTTTATATGATTTTTGAAAATCTGTGTACATTTTAAACATCAATATCTGTCTCCCTGTAAAATAGATTTGGATGCGGGGTTGAATTTATCAACAGTGATAAATACCGCTTTTTATTTTTCACTTTACAAGAATCAAATTTCAACATATCTTTAACATTGTTATCTTTCCTATCGGTTTGAAAACCAACAATAACATAACACAGTTTGTCTAACTGCGATGATATTTTTACATTCCATGTTATAGAATTTGTCTGAGGAATAGCTGGATATTTGTGAATTTTCCAATTACTAAATCCATACATCTTTATTTTTATCTCTCAACTTAACCAATTCTAATTGATAATCAAGCGCCACTTTTAAATACGGTATACTCCATATAATGTCTGTTATTTCTAATTTAGATTTATGATCTGAAACTGTAACATGTATCACATTTACAATACTAATTACATTTACATTTACATTTCAACACTAATTTTTTTCTAATGTTTATGATTATTTTTTTATAATCTTCAGCAAAACCCATCAACATTGATAAAGGTATTCACAAATTAAAAATACTATCATTATATATATAAATTTTATTATTATCTTTTACCCAACTGGCATATTAATCTATTGAAATGGAAGATAAAATAATTGAAATCGCATTTTTCATAATCGTTATGCTTATATTTCCCATGCTGGCTACTTCTTGCCCATTTATAAGATATGTAATTTCATCGAATAGAAATGCACCCACAAAATTTACTAAATCCGATGTTGATTTTTTTCCTGTTTTCGCTTACAAGTTTCCCACTAATTTACAAAAAACTATTCCCAAGAACAGCATATACATCTGGTTGATTTACAGCGATTATAATTGTCACACCTGGTTTGTATTTACTTACATCCAGATAATGTTCATGGTATTCTTTATATGTTAACAATTTGTCTTGACATTTATTTTTTTCAACACTTAAATGATTCATTATAGAATCTATATAAGAGAAAATTAATTTTCAATCTCAATAATGTATTGCTTTTAGCCAAGGATAGATTTTAAGTTCACCAATTTCAAGCCCTGGAGATTTTAAGTTTTTAATGCTTTCTTCACTGAATTTGTTATGTTTTTAAAACAAAATAATCATCATTATCAAATATATAAGGCATATTGTATCTATATATGAATAAAATCTCAAATGCAGTAGTTTATTCTTTTACATAGGTTCAATTACCAACAACATACTGACTAGTTCACTGCGCAAATTTAATAAATTGTCATTTTGATCAGTTAGTTCTATCTCTAAATTGCTAATTCTTTTCACACATACTGGTAGAAATATAATATTTAATGGCTATTTGGCAATCATATCACTGGGATCAGCAGTTAATAGAAACGCTTACAAAATATTGTCTCGATTACTACCTTCGAAACTACTCGTAATGATATTGCATTTTACAAGTATTACATTTACAGTGGCGATATTTATCAGTTGATCCAATGCATTTGTTATATTTGGTTTGAGTAGTCTTGATTCGTAATCCATTAAACTACCAATACTGCAACCTTTATCTGAAAAATCTATTCAAACTGTGCTTTTAATTTTGGTCTGTAATGTGTTGTTCACGTTAATGGAAACAATTTGCCACAAGTTTTTAATTTCGGCTTGTATATATTCACCAATACCTTCAATCTCATAACTGCGCGTCGGTATGGTTATGTAATGTTATTTAGTTTGCACATACTTATTATTTTCATCTTTTTTCACATCTTCATCAAATGCAAAACACAATTTATTGTTTTTATTTTCTTCGGCATATGGAATACTGTTGCCCGTCATCAACCATTGTTAACCTAATTTATATTGTCCTTCTGAAAGATTGATTGGTGGGAAATGTGTATTTTCAATCACTGTTCTAGTACCATTAATCGATAATAGACGTGTCATATCTTTAGTAGGGAAAAAATAAAACAAACATTAATATTTTATTCACTTAAAAATTCTGAACATAATCGACCACAAATTACATCATCATCGGCTTCATATCTAGTATTATTGTATGTTACATTAGATTCATCGAAATAATTAATCAATTCTACTGGCAGATGCATATTGCCGATACTCAAAATAATGACATTTTTTTCAATTTTTTTAAAACAAACGCAATATTTTTTGTGTTCATTCGATGAATCTAAATTGATTAGTACTATATAAGCATTATTTCTGATGAATAATATTATTTTTTAATTTTGTTTTCATGAACCATTTCTGTGATAATTGATTTAATCTCTTGCATTTTATTTTCCATATATATCATGATGGTAGCTTTCATGAGATCTTCAGTAATGCGGCTATTTATCTCATCATCTAGATGGTTTTCAATTTTTGTCTTAAGCAATATGATTGCATCTTTCATAAACTTTATAGTTTCTTCAGCCAGCTTCAGTTTTTCAGCCTGTATGTGCTTTCTAATATACTCATCGTAGTCATTCAATCTTGCTAAACTGACAAACCTTTTACTAAGATTAGTTGTGTAATTGTTAAACATATTTTTAGCCTGTAAAAAATTCACATCACCATCATCATGCATGCGGATCAGATACATTACACAATCTATGATCTTTCATATCATAATTTCCATCATTGGTCATTGAAAAACTGATCCTGGGAGGACCTCCCGCCCCCTTTTCCCATTTTTTACTGCCACCTAATTGAAAACATGACATTGTGTATATATAAAATATAAAAACCAAAAACAAATACTCTATTCAAATTCATCATTTTTCAAATCGCCAATTATTGATATAATTTCATTTGAAACAGCTGTCTTTCTGGCATCATATTCACCCACAAGCATTTACAATCAATCGACCAATTCGTTTAGATCATCCTAATACTGATAGATTGGATTATAATTTAATTGTGTGTGCAATAGTCCACTGCTGCTAAATGATGTCAACAGTGTTTTATATGGTTAAACAGATCTATCAGTTCTTTTTGGAGGAAACTTTTAACTTATAACTTTTAACTGTATTATTATATTTGAAGGATTTATTTATTTTTACTGTACTAGCATCTGTCAAGTGTGCACCAGTATGGCATAACATTTCACCATAAGTTTGTGTGTCTGCCATGTGAACATTTTTTAGGTCTGGATTTAAAAAAATGAACAACTCTAAAATACCAGGCATGGCATTATACCAAGTGTCACCCAAATAGATTTATCATCTAAAAATTCAATTTTAGTACTACTCAATGTGCTTGTAATTGTGTTTTTATCATACTTCACACCATACATATGATCCAATGATACTTTTGGTGCTGTTTTTAACATTTTTAAATACTTCGTTTCTTGTGTCTCATAAAATTGATCATCTATCACATCTGTATGCATCTTGTAGTGTTTAGTAGTAAAGAATTGTGTTTATTCCACTTACAATTACCGCATCCCAGTGTTGCATTTACGTTCATTATTGGGAACTTTGTTTTTTGTTGTATTCCTTCATTATGTCTCTAATTATGAAGTATTTAAACTGTTAAATAATAAGTTGTTAACAGGTTAATAAGTTGTTACATCTGGAGAATGGTCATAGTATTCTTTACAAGTTGGTAAATTTACATCAACTATACCAACTGAATAAAATTAAGGGCTTTTGGACAAATCATTATGAAATTGTTTTCTAAATATCTGTATATTGTACACATCATACTTATAAAATTTATCTATTACATTAATACATACAGAATTATTATTGTGAAAATTTATTTTTTAATGTATCGGTTACAAAAATTATTTAAATCTTCAACAAACAATAAAAAGACACAATTAATTTCAGGCTCTACATCTTTTGAAAATTAAATGGTTCTTCATATAGAAAGAATGAATATTCAGTTAAATTCTGAAGGAAAGTAAATCCAAACCATCATGATGAATATATATATAATGGTCCACTAATTCTTCACTGGCAATTTTTTTATTATGAAGCGTCATATTATCTATCTATCTATATATAAAAGTTAAAAAGTGACTTTTCAATAAACTATTTATATTTACAATGATATATAATATATATACTTTTGTTATTAATTTTCTCTCAACTCTTTCACACAAGTAATAAATTTTCAAGTAAAAGTAACACATCAGTAACACGCCAATCAATTGCAACATTGTGGGGAATTAACACATAGATAATAAAAAAATGAAATCATCAAAATATTCATTCAACGACATCACTTAAATTTATTCACAAATTGTAACTTTTATTGAAACCCAACCATTTTAGATAGGTCTTGTCGCCTTTACTTTTGATTATTTTCTCAATTCGATATATATTTCTCCGTTTCATTTTTTGTAATTTGTATTGGTAAGTGACCATTATCGTTTCATTTCTACCATCAATCAATTCATATGTAACTGGTTGAGATTCAGTATGTACCATATGTATTTTGTATATTTCATCCATCCAATTTGGCATATAACCCTTTACAAATGTCTGTTTATATTTGCTTATGCAAACCGCATCTCTGACTTTGAATTAAATTTTAATCGGTTTCCTATTGTATTTTTTGTTACAGTTTACAAGCACTTGTGATTAATTTTTGCTATTTACATCTTTCGCTTTAAATTTTGTAGCTGAATGCACAGTATTGTTATACTCATCTACTAATGCTTGCAGATATCGATCGACTTATAACTTCCCTGTTCTGTAAACTTTGTCCACATCTTTGTTTTCAATGTTCTGTTGAAATGTTCGACTGTAGCCACTTATCTATCCAAAAATGTTGAATAGTGGGTTATGTTGTATTGTTTCAACAACGCTTTAACATGCAAATTGTATCCCCCAATCCGTTTGGAAAAATTTCATTTTGCATTTTTCAAACATCGGTCACAAGGTGGATGCCACTTCTATACCTGGTTTTTTTCTTTAATGGTACAGCATATGTGAATTCAGTAAAACAATTGATAACGGTCACAAGTATTTATTACCTTTCTTGAGTCTGGAATAAGAAATCATTACGACTAAGTCTCTTGGTATAGATCATCCAATCCCTTCATCACGGTTTTTCTAGTTGGATAATTGCGCCTAGCAGGCTTAAGTAATTCTTTTGCTAAATGGGCTTTAATTGACATCATTCTAGTGGCAGAAAATAATTAACTGCGATTATTGCAGTAATTGAAGACTTTGGTAGAGTATTTTTACCGAAGAGATTTAGTAAAATATTTACGCAATCCAATTAGGTGAAATCAATCAGAATTATGTTTAATTGTATATAACGGAAGAAAAGAAACGACAGATGGTATTAAGTTTGATGATATCAAGTTGTTGTACAGTAAAGATGTATCACCTGAAAAAAAAAATAAGCCATCATTTCTTAGTGGATAATGCTATTGAGATGTTTGTCCATTAACAAATGGAGAAAGTATTGTATTGTATTTATATTATTAAATCTGCTATTGTGCATGCGTAAAAAACTGTAGTTACATTAAACTAAGATCAACGTCAATGCTGTATCTACTGTATTATTAATTTTTATAATTTTATAAAAATAAGAATAAAAAAGACAATTAATTTTTATTAATATGTATAACTAAACCAATACGTAGAAAAACAACTAATTATTATTTCATTTAATGTTACATCAGCGGGATATTGTTTATTTAGAACAAATGATTGACAGCTGCTGCTGTTGGGAATTCCCTGACCTCATCGACAGGCTATAGTATGCTATAATAAAATACATTGATGCAGAATCTGCAAAATAAACTGTTTCGTCAATAAATTTATTGTATTTTTGTTGCTTTATACAAAATATTTTGGGGGTAAAGATCTTCACCACCTAATTAGATTCATTAAAGAATCATTAACAGTTGACGTCATTATCAACAACTGCACTGGACACCAAGGAGGATACATTAATGAAAATTATGTTTGGAGAATTCCAAGAATCAGACTATTGTAAAAGATTGGGGAATCCCCATCAAATTTAGTTATATTAAAGAAAGATTAATCAGAAAATGATGCTTGGAAAGATCACAATTTTGCCTGTAAAATAATAGTAGTTGGGTCAGTTTTGATGCAAAAATTGTGCTCAAAGCCTTCATTTATATCTACTTATGAAATCGTTAGTATATGTAAAAAGTACTAGAAAAGATGAATTAGTTTCAAGAATTCACAACTATTGAAATTATATGAAACAATCCTGGTACATTAACAGAGATATTCAAGAAATATTAAATCAAGCAGAATATATGTAAACAGTGAAGAAAATTTTGAACAGTTACTGTATTTGTAAGTTTATAATAATTATGTTTTTATTTATTTATTTTTTACTAATTGATTTTATTTCTAGATATTTTCCATTATTGATATTAATTTTTTTTTGGTTAAAAATGATATTACAGTACTTTCCAGTTCTGGGATCTGCTTTATTAAATTTTTCAGATCAGAAACCATCAAATTTACATTTTAATTTAAGTTCAAGAATTTCAGTATTGCTTCTTTTTACCCTTTGAGCTGAATCAGGGAAAAATGTTTCTTATTAAATTGTTTTGTTTACTGCATAATCTGTATTAAGTATTTATTGAATATTTGTTGTTTCATTGTGATTTTTCTGATGCATTTGTCAATTCATTATTAATTACATTTATTCATTGGTTGGTTCATGCACTTTATCTTCTTCACTGAAATAAGTGTGTGAATATGAGTCTGAGATTTTAATAAATAAATTAAAGTGGAAAGTTTAATCACCCTCTCTACAGCCTGGACTTAGTACAGTTACTGATTTCCTGTTCTTCATGAATTTGAAATGACTTGCATTCCAGGATTTTGACGACAAGGAACTGTAATCCATTGTAAAAGGATAACTCAGATAAAATAGAAAAATGGTGAAAGATTGTAGGATTAAATAATATAGTTTCTGTTTTTTTTTTTTTTTTTTTTATTATTTTAATTTAATAAGTGAATGTAAATTTATTTTCTCATCTTTTCTACTTTCAGTCAGTCACAAAAATATTTTTCATAACACCAAATTTATGGTTTTACCTTGACATGACATTTCATACATTATTAAAAATATATACTTACAAATTATAAAAGCAAACATCAATATAAAATGAAAAACTATAATACTATCAGTTTAACATTGTTTTTAGAGAACAATATTTTAACTTACTCTCAGAATGTGAGTTTGTAGGAGTTAAGCTATCTGTTGCCACTGCCACATCACAAAGTAAGTGATAAGTAGCTATATCTATCAATACAATTGTTACAGTAATTTAATTTTTACTTAAATGTAAATTGCTTGAATTAAACCAAACAATTTTTTTATTTTGAGTTCATTATTTAAGTAAAAAAGTATTTTTCTTATAATAAGATATATCACATCAGAACAATTTTTGTATGGGGAGTTTTTTCTAAATTAACTCAGTAATTACCCAAAACATCCATTAAAAAGTGATATTCAACAATGCTGTAATTTACAATAGTTCACAGATATATGAAAATGCATTTACAACTAAAATTTAAATTATGTTGACTGTGTAATTGTGATTACAATAAAGATTTATAATAATTGAGAAATTTCATTAACATTTAATTCTTACTTAATAAATTTTTCAACATGCCTCTACCTGAGTTACTCAGAGGTAATGAACAATTAATTTTCTCTCTTACCAGATAGTCATTTTCTACTTGTAAAAATATTTGTTATAATTTATGCTTGGTTACAGTGATGCTTTAGTGTGCAACCCGACTAAGAAATAGCTAAATATATATTTGCTTATTCATTTTTGTTATTACAGGCATTACTGGAAAAATTCTCCTGTTAGACCTGCATGTGATGCTGAATGTAAAAAGCGATTAATATGTGATCTCAGATCCGGGCGATCCCATGATCGCAGAATACTATGTCAAGAAATTGAGAGCAGAATAGATGCAAATACAAGAACAGGATGGAAAGCTTGGTTCTACAACGGACTTGCACTATCGTATGTAACTTTTATTACAGGGTTTACTTGGATAAACAATTTTCTATATATTGGTATTAATATTGTAGTTGATTCACAACCCACAAATGAAATTATTGATGTGTTTCATGAATCATTATCATGAAATTAAAAATTGCTAAAACCTTTATTAATGTAAAACTTTGTATATTATTTAAATAGTGTAAATATTAAATAAAACTATTTTTGTAAATTAAATATATTGTTTATTTCTCTGGTATGGATGAAAATGGGTTTCTGAGTACTATTAGTTACTGTGGTAAACGCAGTGTCTGATCTGTAGTTATACATAATGTATTTTTATAAACACAAAATATGCATGTACTTAATCCTGATTATTAAGCTCAATGATACTGCAAAGGTTTAATACATTTAAGTTTTTAAAAATTATTGTAATGATCATAAACTGAATTTATTATTTGACACATCACTGGTATATGTAACTTGGATAATATGTTCAATATTATAGTCTAGTCTAATTCTTTCCACCATGCCATGCACTCCATCTCTTATGAATCATGCATACTCTTGCTAACTTCTCGTAAACAAGTGAAATTTAATTAACAATGTGTTGCTTTTGTCTTGGGTGATTTTGTTAATAAAGTGTATAGTTAAAATTAAATTAATAACGGTGACCCAAGGGTGGTTGCTTGACCAATTCAAAAACAATTTAAACTTATACACTTGTTTTTATCAGAAAGTAGTGATGGTACTATAATAATTCTGCAGTGTCCACCATATGTACAATGTTTTTGTACCGATTATTATCAGTAGGAATGTATGCTTCTCAGACGGAAAAGGAAATGAGCATTACTACTACTTAACTGTTGGATTAAGAATAACTCTCTAGTGTTGACATTTCATAGATAGCGGGTAGTTTAAGCTTTACATAGCAATCACCGTTTGGTTGAACCAACCTTTCAGCTGATGATTATATGTATAAAAGATTCTATAATTAAAAATGTTTATTTAAATATCTCAAAAAAATTAACATAATAATAATTGCCTGGGAATAATTACATCATTTTTGCCTGGGAATAAGTTATTAACTTATATCACTTAACTTAAATACTTTAGTAATATCTTGTAAAAGAATAAACAAATGAATATTTTAATGAAGAAAATTAGTTAATCCAGTAGAAAATATGTAATCATACTAGAGTTTAAGTAAGTAATTTTACTAGAGTTAATTATTCCACTAACCTTTTAATCAGATCTGATTTTATGAATGGATTCATGCTTGAGAAACTGATGTATACAGAAATAGATACATTTCAAATACTAATCATATATATATATATATATATATATATATATATATATATATATATATACAATATATATATGTATGTGTAAGTTAAATAATTAAGTAAGTATTAAAAATAGAAGTGAGGTCAAAGTATGACAGTGTAATGCTGTTTGAATAAGTCTTATTATGAATGAATACAGGTTGCTAAAATACTCTATGTTCTTGATGAATAAACTGTGATATAATTCAGGTTAATATTCTAGATGCACAAAAAATATTTCAGTTTAATAAGGTATATGCACTTTATCAGCATATGCATGAAATGAAATGAGTTTTATAACATTTATAAATTTTAAATAAGAAAAATAACAATATTAATTCTTTATTATGATGTATTGTTTTTCTCTTTTATTCGATTTTGGAATTGTATTCATTAGATTATCAAATTTACTTAATTCTGTTTTAATATTTTTTTTTAAATTTTGTGAAAATGTGTTAAGTTAATCATTTAATTTTTATATCTTAATAGGACAATATTGCATTAGTTTAACTCTATAAGCCTACGCCCAAGTATAACTAAGGAAATGTAAAAACACAAATGTATCTAGGTGTATTAGATGCGGTATTTAATTTCATAATGAAATTAATTCATTTTATTCTTATTATTGGATCCTTTATCATCATTTACTTATTAATCCTTTTTATTTCCTTAAGCTCCAGTAGTCGAGTTTTGCACTTGTTGGAAATTTAGATTGTTTATTTCCTCATACTGTTAAATCTCAATTATAGTGTGAGGTTAGCAGAGCATGAAAGTTCAAGAGATGGGTGTATTTAATGACTGTATAGTTTAAAATCTTATAAACATAGAAGGTTCATTATTAGTTAAAGCTTTCTACTTTACAGAATTTTACTAAACAGAACACTGTTTACCTTTAATAAAAGAAATAGCTAAAAGAAAGAAAAACCTGTAAATACCTAATAATAGAGGTATTATTAACTGTAATAATACTTCCATACAGATAAATGAAACAAGTGGATGTAAATTTTTTTCTAATCACAGGTTATACATTTTTATTTATTTATATGAAATCTATAGTACATTTACATTTGTAAATATTTTATTAACAGTGATTTATACTTTCAGTAAACCCTTACAGTTTGCCTGCCTCCATGGCGTGACTGGTAGCGTCTCAGCCTTTTATCCGGTGGTCCCGGGTTCGAATTCCGATCAGGCATGGCATTTTCACATGCTACTTGTCATTCATCTCATCCTCTACAGCCAATACCTAACAATGGTCCCAGAGGTTAAAAAAACCCGTACAGTTTAAAAAATTTGCTAAGATTATAATGGTAATAATTTTAATGAATTTAATTTGATTTCATGTTCTACTGTTCATATTCAGTCACTTTTTCCTTTCTAAATTCATCAGAAACTGATGAATTCTAGAAGAATTGCAACTCATTATAGGTAACTTGTTGCTTGTATGGTTTACTGTTGTTAGACTGGGGAAGCCGTGATAAGTGTTTCTATTAACAAATTTTTTGTTTATTAACCTTTATAGCATATAAAATTACCTGTCTTTCCTCCTTATCTCATTAATTTTTTTATTTAACACTAACATATTCATTTCTTGTTTTAAATTATATATAACTCGTCATTGTAAATCAGCTGATTTTGAAGTTGAGAGTTCTAAAATTCAAATCCTAAAGGCAGTTACTTTAATTACAGATTTGAATACTAGATTGTGGATGTGGTGTTCTTTGGTGGTTGGGTTTCAATTAACCACACATCTCAGGAATGGTCGACCTGAGATTGTACAAGACATCATTCTCTGAAGTAATACCTTATGGTGGTTCCAGAGGCTAAACAGAAAAAATATATATATAAATATACAAAAGTAGCTTGAAATTCTTTTAGTTACAATTTATTGTTTATTGGGTTTATTGTTTGTGTATGTGTGATATTGTTGCAAAACATGTTTTTCATTATTTCTTGAAATTGGGTTATCTTTAAAAATTGTTGTAATATTATTTGCTTTAAGCTAGGACTTTTTTTTTAATTATAATTATTGAGGTTTTGGAGTACATTTTTTTGGTGAAAGCATGCAGTTGTATTATTAAATTATTGCTAGCTTTTTAAAATTAAAAGTGTTGCATTTTAAATTTATTACAGTTAATTCTGATGTAGTACAGATAAATAGTAAATTACCTAAATCTTTGATACTAATCTGCAAAAATAAATATGTAGAATACAATAATCACTAACAATAGACTCTGTGAAAAATTAGTAGAATTTCGGTCACATATGAACAAGAGACAACTGTGTTTAGTTTTTATTATATAGCTTTTTTTTATCAATAAGTTGATTGAAGACAATTTTAGGGGGGTTATAATTAAAGAAGGGGAGGGCAAGGTTGCATCAGTAATTAGAAAGTCCTTGTTGGAGGAGGAAGCTTTAAATTTACTGGTCCACCAGTACCAAACTACATTTTTTTTACAGTACCAAATTTTATTTGATTACTACTTAATTTTATTAAAACATCAATGCAGTTGCAACATTTTTGTCATATGAAACTTAAAATGGACTTTTTTATCTATTTTTTAAAATAGTTTTTAGCTGAATTGTAGCTTCTAATTAGCTTTTTAATTCTAGTCATAAAGTTTTAATCTTTAACTCCTCGTAGTTATCAAAGCATTGTAATTATTTCAGCTATCACTTAAAGAAGAATTACAGCAGAAATTTATTTAGCAAATTGCAAAGCTGTGAATTGGTAAACTGGCAATTCTCCTGAGATTTATCATCGATCTAAATCTCTTCATTATTCTTGATGGTCTTAGGCACACTCTTTTCACTGAGGACATTAGTCTACTAATTTTTAAACATGCACCATTGTTTTTCGCTTTCTTATTATTACTTTCTTTACAAAATAAAGGAAATATTGTGATCACGAAAAATTTTGGTTTCCAGATTTCAATGGAAATATCCATTTTGACAATCCCTGAATCCATTTTGACTTGTTTCAGCGTGATGTCTGATACATGCGTGATACATATGTATGTATCTCGCATAACTCAAAAACAATTAACCATAGGATGTTGAAATTTTGGATTTATTACTGTTGTAACATCTAGTTGTGCCCCTCTCCTTTTGATTGCAATCAACTGAACCAAAAGTGTCCAAAATTTAAAAAAAATTGGATTTTGGACTTTTTCTTAACTGCAGTAATAAGCCCTCATTGAGAGGTTTTCAACAATATAATAAGTGGTACTTATTTTCACTGGTTCCAGAGTTATAACCAAATAAAATTTTAATTAATGAAATATTTGGATCTTAGGGGGGAAAGCTCATTGGTTGGAAACAGACTTTCTCCCTTTTTCTTTTTCTCCCTTTTTAACTTTTTTTTTTATTTAAATATATTGATTTATTAATAATTGTTAACCTCTCATTGTAAAAAAATTTTTACAATGAATAATTCAATAATAACCAAAAAAAATATGAAAAAATATCAGAATTTTTAATGAAATAAAATTTTATGTACTTTTTATTTAAAAAAAATAAGAATATGTAATTTAATAGGTATACAAGGAAGTCATGTTGTCCACATCAGCTTTTTTTTCTATGTAATCCTCATGAAGTTGATGATGGAAAGAAATATAGAGTGATCGTAAAGTTGTGGAACCCAAATTTTTCTGCTTTGTAGGAATGACAGTTAAATTTGTAAAGATATTTTAATTACGGTGATTTTTTGTGTGACAGAATAGTGTATGGTAGTACTGCTAGATCTCATATCCGGACAACAGTGGGCATGCCACCAAATAGTTTGTTTAGTCCAAGCAGCAATATCTTTTATGCAAGAACAATACATTTTTTTTGTTACGAGTTATTGCGAATTGAAATCGTACGTGAAGTGTCAAGATAAATGCTTTTCCAGATGCTAATGTGCCAAACAAATCCAGTATATGTTGTTTATTTAATTGTTTTTGGGATACAGGTAGTGTGCATGACTGTAAGCATACCAGTTGTCCAAGTGTTTTAACTGATGACAGTCTGCAGACAATAAATGAAACACTTCTTCCTTCTCCTAAAATGTCTCTTTGAAAATTTTCCAACCAGATTGGGCCATATTACGGAAGTGTTCATAAGACTACTAAAGTTCTAAAATTGCATCCATACCGGATTGTCATCAGCTCCAAGAACCAGATAAGGAGAAACAGCAATATTGTCAGTGGTTTAGATGTTTCATTCGAAATGACATACCTCTTCTAGACAAGGTTTTCTTCAGTGATGAAGCTTGCTTTCATCTTAGCGAATATGTTAACAGTCAAAATTACAGAATATGGTCTTCAGAGAACTGGCATGTGTTCCATGAACAGCCATTACATTTACAAAAAATTGGGGTGTGGTGTGATGTCTCGTCGGAGAATCATCAGGCCTATCTTTTTTTCAGAGACCATCACAGCTGAACGATATCAAGAAATAATCTTGCAGTTTATAACTTTAATGCATGCTGATGAATGTGATTGCTGGCTACAACAACACAGAACAACTGCACTCATGGCAAACAGCAGTATGCAATTTCTTCAATGACTGGATTATTTCTTGTGGTCTATGGTCTCCTTGATCATTGGACCAGAGTCCTCCCAATTTTTATTTGTAGGGCTTTTTGAAGGATAATGTGTACTCAAACAACCCACATTCACTTGAATGAACTTAAACAGATTATTGAGGACTGTATGTCAAACATCACTGCTGCTACACTAAAAAAGGTCGCATACAGTGTAAGAAAACACGTTTATGCATGCATTGAAAATCATGGTGAACATTTCCAGCACTTATAAACTTGTAAGTAATACTTTTGTAAATGTTAATATTATTTTGTAAATTAATAATAATGCTTTCTAAAAAAAATTATTGTCGTTTGGGTTGCGTGACTTTACAATCACCTATTACAGATTATGATGCAATTTAGCATAACTCAGTATTCATCAAGCATTGATGAAAGAGGTTCAAATGGATGTAACAGTGTTAATAACAGCCATTAAAATGGAGACTGGTGTTAAGAATCCCACCCATACTGTATTTCATAGCTGGTGGGACATCAATAAATCAAGTAACATCTAGTTTTTCTGTATTAATCTTTTATAATTGTGTTAATTCTTAATATGATATTTCAAAAGGTATTGTTTTAAAATTATATAATCAGTGTTATAACCGTAATTTTTTCAGATATTTCTTTACAGGAAATTGTTAAAAGAGTAATACAGTTGATAATATTTAAAATTTGCTAACTAATTAAAAGAATCTTCTATTATCACAGATATTATTCTGTCGTACATCATTTAAGGGTTAAGAAAAAAATATTTGTATTACTTAACTCATGAGAAGTTATTTTGCATTATTATAAGTATAATATTGATCAACTTATATTATTGCCAACTTTCATCGTGCTTGTATTAAGCTACAGGCATTCTTACCAAAATTATTTGCAAGTAGTCTGATACAGTATGTTACAGAATGTAAAAAAAACAATACGCGAGTATTGTTTAGCAGATGGGTTTGTACACCTTGCTTATTTCTACATGTAAAATTAATCTAACTGTGAGTAAAGTATACTTACTATTAACAGGACTTTATATTTTTTATAATTTATTTTAATTTTATTGTTTTCACTATTACTTAAAGATCTTTAGCTGTTATATAATGTTGAGTACATATCCATTTGATTTGATCCATTAACTGGATTATTTCAAAACCTTTTAATAGAATTATATGAAACATGATATCTTTGATTTTACTAAAAAGTATTAAACATCTAGTAGTTCAGTATTAATTGTCTTAATTCCACGTTTACTTGCTCAAAAGAGAATAAATTATCTTTTTTTTTCATTTCTCAAACTATTTATGATTTTTTTTTAATTTCTAACAGAAAATATTGAAATTTAAAAATTTAATGTACAATGCTGTTAAAGTATGGATTATTTTAATTAAATTGTATTGTTAACTATATTAAGTTTCAAAGTTTAGTAAGAAATATTTAGAAGTAATAAATTTTGATAGAAGTATAAATTATGCTGGTGTGTGAATTTAACACATTAACTGAATCTTGTATATAATTAACATATTCTGGCTGTTGGTTCAAATCTTTTCTTTATTTCTGAAAAATAGCAATGTTTATAGTTGGACAATTTTACTTTTTCTTTCTATTGGTGGAGGATTTAAGACATCTTAAAGATTCTGGTAAGTAGTTTTCATGACAAACTCTATAATAATCTAGTAATTAAGGTGAATAATATACATTTAAAAATCATAATACATTTGATATGTATCTGGATACATTTTTTCTTTATAGAATTAAATTAATATTTACTGGCTGACAGTGAAAAAAAGGACTATGCTCTCCACTTCCTTACTCTGCCACTGGCAGAATTAAATTTAAGTTTTTTTATAATATGTAATATGAAATTCATACTTGTCAGTGTAATAATGTAAGTTGTTGTCTTGTTTGCACTACACAGTGTTAGCAGCTTATCAGAGCATACTTTTAAATATAACATGGTAAGATTATGTAAAGAATTAATTTTTTTCAATTACTGCTTTTATTTTTTCCATGTTTAGAATTTTTACTTTAATTATTTAAAATAGATTCATAACACTGAAGAGACAGAATTTTTTTCATTTCCTTTAAATTATGATACCAATGTATATAAATATTTCCAAGAAAATCTTTCTAATTTTAAAATTATCACCAAAATAACAAAAATAATTAATAACTAGTCTAATTCTAATATT
This sequence comes from Lycorma delicatula, assembly GCF_047948215.1. Classification (NCBI taxonomy): domain Eukaryota; kingdom Metazoa; phylum Arthropoda; class Insecta; order Hemiptera; family Fulgoridae; genus Lycorma; species Lycorma delicatula. The sequence continues at coordinate 295,774,750 of NC_134455.1, forward strand.
TATAAAACAGCAATTAATAAAACAGTATGCATAAATTAAACTGTAAAAAGTGCTACATTGAAACAAATATTTTCAGGAATATTTTTAAGCATGTAAGTAAAATAAATAAAAATTTAATTATGCTAATCACATCAGGGAAATTATAGAAAACATATCAATATTAGAAATCAATAACAATTTTTTAAATTCCTTATGCTTGAGAAAATACATTTAATAAAAAAGCAATGAAAATATAATAATTTGTCTAATAAAATTGCAACATGATGATTGGATTTGGGAAGTAATACATTTAATTGAAATTACTCAAATTTATTTTAAAATACGAGGCTCGGCTGATAAATTTTTCATATATATGCATAGCATGGGAATGAAAAGAGATATTGGAATGAAATAAAAAATTAATAAAAGTACAATACCTTAGCTACAAAATGTAGTATTTATTTTTAAATATAATCCTTGTTTACATTGACACACTTTTTCCAATGTGTGAAATGAAAAGTTTCTGCATTCTGTCACTGAGAGATTCTGGTGGTCTTTCTCGGATCCCAGTGGCCACAGCTTCCTTCACCTCATCATCAGTGGTGTAATGATTACCTTTGAGATCCTGTTTGAGATGAGGGAAGAAGTGGAAGTCACCCAGAGCCAAATCAGCAAGTGGATGCAGAATAGGCTCAAACTTAAGCTTGCAGTGAGCCATCAGAGTTTGCATGGTACCCATCATGCACAGATTTTACGGTAACTCAACTGCTTGATAATATGGCCTACTTGTTCTTTAGATATGCCTGACTGAATAGTTATGCATTGCCAGGTGATTTGCCGGTCACTTTGAAGCGAATCATCCACCTCCTTTCAATGTTTCTTATCAGTCACAGAAAGTAGTCGTCCACTGCGAGGTGTGTCCTCAATTGTCGTTTTATCAGCTTCACATTTGTGAAATTTCATCGCCAACCTATTCACAGTGCTCCTGTCAACAGTTTCAATACTGTAAATCGCTTTTAAATGATGAAAAATATTCGTAGGATTCAAATTTTCTGCTGTTAAAAATTCAATCACTGTGTGCTGTTTTAACCGTGTTGACATATTGGCCCTACTCGACTCCATTTTAACTATAGCTGAAAAAAAAATGGTAAATGGATTTCAACACATTATTGCAGGTTTGTAGAGGGAGATTTTAGCTATCATGTGCTGCCATGCCCAACTCGACAGTACCTTTTGTCTCTGTGTAACACGCTAGTGTACAAAATTTATCAGCCAAGCCTCGTACATATTAAAATGTCCATTACAACAATATTAGTTTCTTCATCTACCAACACATTATAATAGAACAGAACAGTTCATTTTATATTAATGAGTGAGATTGTAAACTCAGTCTTTGTAGATTTAATATTTTTAATAAAAAAAAAGAGTTCTGATGAAGCAGAGATCTCTGAGAAACTACTAATAGTGGTTAAAAATACAAATTCACTACGTAAACAATTTTATAAAATATTATGTTTTGCTGCTAGGATGGAGTTTGGTAAACTGTTTATTAAAGTTAGAATATACAACATTTGCAAGACATAAGTAAGCACTTATTATACTTTTAGCTTTGTACCTTCTAGTACTATTTTAAAAGTAGTATAAAAGTATTTGTTTTCTTACCTAGCAACTTTATAATTAGAACTTAAATTGTTTATAGATGTCTCATTGTTTTCTTATTTATAAAAAATAAAGATATATATGGATGTTTTTATTATATATTGCTCATTATATTATTAACAGACTGATGCAAAAAGAAGTAAAATAAACCAACCAGTCTATGTGATGTAATTGTCACCTTTATTTATAAATCAGAACATGTATTTCTAGGTACGCATCAATGTTCGCTTAAAACCTCAAGGATAATTGGGCCAATCTGAATGGTTTCTTTTTAAAATTGATGATAGTTTTAAGCATAAATTTACCAACATTGTTGACTGAACACTGAAGCCTAAACAGAGAGCAAGTCGTAATTTATATATATATATATATATATATATATATATATATAAGATTTTTGAGTGACTTGCTAAATCATATTCTGCAAAAGATAGGTATATGTTTCCCGATGAATGATTGGCACTTTGCTGATTCTGGATGTATTTTATAAAAAATAGTATACATAAAATAATTAATCCTTATTCTCTTTTATTAACTTGTTAAACTCACAAGCAAAGAATGCAGATCCTATACTTTTTTTATTTACTGTAAATTTAGAAACAAATTTAAGCAAATAAAATTATATACAACTTTTGCAAAAACATTTTTGAAATTTTAAATAGGGATTCCTTTCAAGGACAGGTTTAGTGATTTTAGAAACATTAAGGATGCATTTTAGCCAAAGATTTTTGAAGGTTAAGGATTAAAGCAAATAAAAGTTAAAAAAGGATTCTCTGAAAAAATCATTTTGAATTTTGTCTGATGGTTCCTTTCCAAATAGTGCATCTGGCATCTGGAGAAGTACTGAGTTGTTTATATTATTGTATATTTTTGCATATCAAATTTTATTTATTTGTTAATGGATTTTATATTTATTTATTTACAATCTACAGAATTGTTGGTTACATCATCAAGAAATACTCGCTCAAATTTCTAAAACCAAAATCAGTATTCTGGATACCTCATCCAAGCCCGTTCTATTCATTGTTTGATAGCAAATACTTTTTATCTACTTATAACTATCTATCCTTATGACAGGTGTTTCTCCATTATTATTTTCATTAGCTTTTGGATAATGGTCTAAGAACTTAGACCAAATCTTGTGTAATTACCACCAATTTAATTTTGTACAAAGAAAAGATATAAAAACACTTATGGAAATTCTTTAAGATTGTTGTTCGGACATGAGTGTATTTCTTAAAGTGTATTAATGATAATACTTTTACAGCAGATATTTTTATAGAATGAGAAAACCACCTACTGATTCTAAATGGTAGTTCCAAAACCTTTTCTTTTTATAAGACAGTTTTCTATACAAATTCCACAAGAAAAGATCATGTTTATAAATTAAGTTTACTTATGTTAGTCAGTTTTATTCTGATTCCTTTTTTTAAGAAAGACAAAAGTTTGTAGAATGGTAAAGAAATGATTTATCTTTGAAAGTGACCATTATACCAAACTTATAACAAATAAATAAATGTGATTCCTCTCTCATCTAGCCTGTTGTGAAGAAGTAACAATGTAGGAATTTTCAGCAGTCCAACAGTTACAGAGATAATCCTGAACAGACAAAATGTATGTCTGTGTATGACAATACAGATTTAAATCTAGCAGCTAAAATGTGATTTCTTAAAATTTATTACAATACAGAACTAAAAATATGTACTTTTTCAAGTAATCACTAGTTATGATTGAATTTCACAAACATTAAGGTTGTTTCATGTTATTACACATTACAATTAATCAAATATCCATACAATTAAAAAAATAATAAAGAACTAAAAATAAATAAATAGATGGTCAGTCAAGAAAACATTCAGATGTACAAGGTGCCAGAACAAATAAAATAAAATACTGGAAGATTCAAAAATGACTTCACAACTTTAAAGACATAAAAATTTGTTTAAATAACTTAGATATTCAGTTTGGATCTCATTTCATAACAAACGCATCAGGTTTTGATTCGCATAGTTCATTAGTACAGAATTCAACCACCAGCACTGTCACCAGTGTTGTTAAAAATGGACACCCTATTGGTGTGAAACGTGCTCGCTGTGAACAAGGTCTCTAAATAAAAAATGAGACTGGTTCAGAAAAACTTTTTATTTACAATCCAAATATACATGGACTCATATCACCTTCAAAATAGTTCCCTTGGGAAGCCAAACAATGCTTCAAACAGTTTTCCCATTCTTCATAGCAGTGCTGGAATTTCCTTCAGATGGTCAGTTACATTTTTTTAATGTTTTCTACTGTCCCAAAATGGTGTCCTTTGAGGTATTTTTTTAAAGTCCGGAACAGGAAAAAGTCGCAGGGACTTAAATTAGGTGAATAAGATGGTTGAGGAAGTACAGAAATTTTTTCTTTGCCAAAAACTTGTTAATTGAGAGTGCAGTGTGACAAGGTGCATTGTCATGATGCAGCAATCAGTTGTCTTTGATGGCTGGTCTCATGCGGGCAACTCTTTTCCGCAGTCTTTTAAGAATTTCTGTAGAGTATGGTAGGGAGCATCCTAGTACAGTACAAACAAATTAATCTGAAGAAAAGTAATTTTTGTTTTGTTGTGGGGAATTTTCATTCTGTGGCAGACTGTTTGCTGTTTTGTGTTTCAGGTTATGTTGCTAGTTTATATACAAACAGAATTAGTGGTTTATGTGCTTTTATAGTTCATTGTCAATTGGTTTTTGGTGACCTTGTGAGTTTCTGTTATAAGTTTGTTATTCGTTTCTGATTAATACATGATATAACCCCATGAAAGCAATCAGAATTTGATGCTCTATTCCAACACACACAAATGTCTCAAAACAGATTGTCAGTGAGTGTAGTGTGGGGTATACTGTAAATGAAATTGTGAAAAGGTTTAGGGAAACAAGTTCCATCTCTCCAAAGAGAAAAGGAAAATGTGGACGGAAAAAGAAGACCATGCCAACATAGGATAAGAAAAAGCAAAATTAATCCAAGATTGTAAGCTGTTGACCTTAATAGGAACTTAAGAGCCAGTGGGACTAACGTTTCTGATGACAGTTCATAGAAGATTGTTGGCAGTGGGGAGGATTGCTCAGAAAGCTAAAAAGAAGCTGTTACTGACACAGGTTATGAAGACAAAAAAGACTTCAATGGGCAAAGGAACTTAAAGAATGGATTATTGAGATGTGGAAAAAAGTCATTTTTTCAGACAAGATTCATTTCTTTATCCAAAGGGAGAGAGTAGCCTACATTCATAAGTCGGTAGATGATAAGACTACTATGCCAGCACACCTGCAACAAGCTCCCAAACACCCAGCCTAAATATGTTTTGGGGATGTTTTACACATGAAGGCCAGGAGCACTTATACCTCTGGGATGATGAAATCGGACCAATATATTAACACATGCCAAAGAAAAATAGTTCCACTTATGCAGAAGAAACCCAGAACTCATTTTCCAACAGGATCTTGCACCACATCACATGTCAAAGAAAGCAAAAGAGTTCTTCAAAAATCAAAACATTTGAGTGCTCTTGTGGCCAAGGAACTTCTCTGACCTGAATCCCATTGAAAATTTATGGGCCATACTAAAAAGAAGACTTGGAAAAATGAATTATAGCACAAAAACTGACCTTAGTTCAGTGATACAGATTTGGTTTCGAGATGAAGAAATCAAAAATCATTGTTCTACCTTAGTGGAATTAATACCAACGAGGATTAATTAGGTAATCAAAAACAAAGGATACATAAGCTATTAAATTTGAGTAAGTTTGACACATTTTTTCTTTTGAAAATAGAATTTTTGTTAAAAATACTGTGTTCGGATTGATTTGTTTGCCACTGTAGTCATACAATTTACTCTTGGCACCAAACCTTCCTTGAGACAGGTTCTTCTGTTAAACATACAAAATCAGCAGGATACCCGCACATCCCTGTAGCTACTGTGGAACAACTCAGAGAAAGCTTTGCACATAATATAAAAAAGTCAACTCGAAGTGGCAAAGGAATACCCATAGCTACCAAATATGGAGTAGTGAAAACCCTCATGAAACTTTGCAGCTCATTTGTGATAGCCCTAAGGTCACTGTTTTTTGTGCTATAAGCAAACAAAGACTGTATAGATTGTTCTTCTTCTAGGAGGTAACCATAAATGGTTAAATGGTATTGTTTATCTGGACATGCTTTAAAATTTTCTAATTCTTCAGCTAGGAAATGATGACCAAGGTGAATGCCATTACAATCAGCAACTTGAGGCACACATCACTACCACCTAGAAGTCAGAGATTTTCTTGAAACTCAATTCCCAGGTCAGTGGACCCATCATAAAGGCCCATCTTGCCTCCCAGATTTGACCCTGCTAGATTTATTTTTGTGGGATTTTATTAAAGATCAGGTTTATGTACCATCTATGCTTGCTGATCTAATTTAGCTAAGACTTCAAATTAATGTCGCAGCCACAGAAGTAACGCCCAACTTGCTGACTATAGTTTAGGATGAAATTGACTTTAGGTGGGATGTATCTGGTATTACAATTTGAAGCCATATCGAACTAAATTGAATGTTGGGTGATAAACTTGATGATATATTTTTCTGTGCTTTTAAAGTTGTGAAGTCCTTTTTGAATCACCTGGAAATCATTGTAATTGTGAAATAATTAAAAAGGATCGACTTCTACTTAATCGTACATTTTATCATATTTTTGTCCTTGACAGTTATCGACAATATTAATTTAAAAATACAGTCTTTTGTAATGACTAAACCAAATTTTATAATGAAACTTACCAGTACTTCAAAACATTTTCAGTTTTTTTGTAACATTACGAGTTAATAATTGAAAATGTTTGTAGTTTAAAATTAACCATGTTATTAGTAAAATAAAACAAATTTTTTTTTAGAATTTCAAGAAATACAGTTACATATTCATAATTTAAAAAATTAAATAAAAACAAGCAGATAAATAATAGTAATAAATTTTGAAAAAAGATTTGTAATGAAGAACTAACAGGCTCAACTGCTTATTAAAAGAACTTTTTCTAATTCAGATATTTCATTGAATAAATTTGGCAATACTATTGGTTTACTTGGCATTTCTCCCTTCACCACACCATTCGGTCGCCCTAAAGCATAAGACTGAATGGGTAGGCGCACCCCGTCAACTACTAAAAGTATATATGACATCCATAAATTAAAATTTACTGTGTCAAGACAGCAATTTGCTGCCACACCTAGGTCGCTGAATGCCAGCAAGTACCTGCCCACCATATTAAAGTGCTTGGAGCCCTAATTGACTGGTGGTCAGCCATATATCTCAAGGTTAGCTTCCCACAGCAGAGCGTTAGAAGTCTTTTTACCTAAAGTAAACTACTGATGTCGGTCGAACATAGCAACCACATCAAGGAACTCCCCCACAATCCGACAATGTGGCGAGAGCCACATTGACTTGCCGCTTGTGAGTGGCCAATTTTCCCCTTGACTTCTAAGTTCCAGGGTGGCCTGGTTTCGCCCCCCCCCCCCCCAAAAGCAGGGCAGTCAAACATCAGGTGTTCATTTGACTGGCCTCCCCACAGACGCACAGCTCATCAGCTGCCAGGTAGAACCAAAACAGATATTGGTTCAAATTAACATGGCTGGTGAGCACCTGGACACCCAATGCTCTTAAAAATGAACTCGAGGCATACCATCCCCCCAGATTTCATATAAACTTGCACAAGGATCTTCCCTTAGTCGTGGTGCCCCATTCCAGCTGCCATGCTTCTATGGCAAGGCTTTGCAGCCTCTTCCGCAGGCAGAAGATGGGCAACTGAACGAAATTTTGATCCGGTGCATTGTGATCACCGTCCTGTTCCGGTACTGGCCCAAGCCGAAACCGCATCCTAAATACCTAAATATCCCGGCCTCTTCGCAATCTCCACATGGCTGCCTGAACTTTCACCACTAAATCGATTGGGAGAGCCTTTCCCAATACAGTGGTAGCCTCATAGGAGATTGTTTTAAAAACACCAGTACATACAATTAAGGCTCTGCGCTGGGCACTCCTTAAATTTTGAACAAGTGCTCTATTCATATCCAACCTATGCGCCCAAATGGGCGCTGTGTAAGAGATCATGCTTTTGAAGACACCATGTACATTTGATGGCCAGATAACCTGTAGTCCTTCCGAGCAATCCTCCTAAGTTTGTGCATCACTGAGATGGCGTCTGCCGCTACTTGCAATGTGGTTGCTAAACAACAACTTCTCATCAAACTAAACACCTAGGTACTTATGAACTCTCACTCGACTGATTACACAACACAATATACTTTATTATACAAAGATAACTTATACTTTATTATTAACCAAGATTAAAAAACTGCAATTAAAAAATATTTCAAGATTAGCATTATAATGATTATATATTTGTGCATGTTTTTACATCTTTACTTGTATATAATAGTATGTAGCATCCAAATCACTGATGTATGCTACCAAATATTTTGGTTAAAAATGGTTTACAAAAATAAAAACTTCTATTTTATAAAACAAATTTAGTATGATTTTTACTAAAAATAATAATTTTATAACAGAAATAACACAATAGATATATTAACATATTGTCTTTTTATTTCATATTTATCAGTAAATTTGTTCATTTGATTTTTAATTTTTTTTCAGGATGTCGGTGATTATGGCTATACCTGCACTCACATATCAGATTCCAAAATTTGTTATGGGCTTTGGATAACATTAATTTTACAATACATTAGTGGTTACTTTTTCTTTAACATTGAGACAACAAAAATAATGTCTGAAAGTACTTGAGAACATTTTTAATCATATATATTCAGGAGTTTTAAATCATCTCTTAAAAAAAAAGAACGCGACTTGATATAATAATTTTTAAAATAAATAAAATCTTTCATCTTGGTTAACCTTAAATAGCTATCTTTTTTTTAAGAAAGAAGAAAAGCAATATGTAGAAGAAACTTGCTGTGAATATGCCTTAAACTAAAAATGCTGTTACTTTTTCTCTGTTGTAAGCTATGTTAGACAACTGACTCATTTGCTGTTCTCAAAACAACTGAACTCATTTTTTAACTGCTTTATTATTGTCCTGACTCTGGTGGCAGAGTGATAATTTTTAAGTCTTCTGGAACTTTCTGGGTTCAAATCCTGATTAGGCATGTATCAGATTGATACATGCCTAAGATTGTATCATTAGATTGGTATCAGATTATAAAAAGCATATCAAATTCTTCCTATTTAATCACAGAAAAAGCTGGGAGGAAACAAATGCAAGAGAAAAAAACCCATTTGTTCTGGGGATTAAAAGCTAGATCATTTTTTAAGGTTCGAGAATAATGCACAGTAAGTCAGGAAGCTGTAAGTAATACATGACATTTTTTAAGTTACCTTTTCATTCAGGTATGCGCTTCATATGAATTAAATGATTTCACATGTCCAGCTTCCATGGCTGTTTTAGTAAATTGCCTAATGCAGACTTCCTCATTCTATAAGCAAATTCTTTACTATTTGTCAAGTTCACTTAAATTTGGTTAATTCAGTTTTAAATATGTTCATATTAGTCATTTAAGTTGTATGACTGCTACGATCATTAGCCACTAAAAAATTCCAACTGCATTCAGTGATCTACACCAGTATTCCTAACTTGTGTGATCTATAGGAATAAGTTCATTGAATGTAAATTTGACCACTAACATTTCATCACACTTCTTCCTTCATTTTCCAGAATATTGAGAATCCTGAGACAGTTCAGGTGTTGTAAGGGTTGCAACTTGTCTTACTCAAAGTCTGATAGTTCTTTTACAATGAACAGGTTCATTTAAAGGTAAGCGTTTAGTTCTGAGGTCATTAGCAGTGTGCAGTTACCCAAATGAATGGAAATTACATTCTGCATTACTTCAGTGGTCTGACCAAAGCGTGATTTACTGAAAACAATGTAGTACTGGTTCTGGTCAAATAGTACCTCTTGTCATTATCTTCCTTTGACAGGCATCATGGGAAATGTATTAGCCAGTGCCTAGCTCCAGTCATTGAGCCATGCTGCCACTTTCTAGTAACTGGCAGAGCAGCTTTTTTTCAATGTAGTGACAACTCTGCCTACAGGACTGTATGGAGATTTTCTTTGCAGGTTTCATATAAAAAAACCAAAATTAAAGACTTAGGTGCATTAAGTCCCCTACTTCTCCTAAAATTTAAAAATCTGAACATGGTTTAGATCTTAATTTTGTTTTTTAAGCTTCACATTCATTTATTTTTTTAATGTAGTTTATTGACTTTCCTAGGATCAAACACTTTTATCTTTCTCTTAGGACAATTAGATAAATTTTATGTAGCAATGAATTTGGAACCAAAAATAATGACAATTTTTTTTTACTCTAGAAATTTTTAAAAAGTAGTCTACAAAAGCAAGGAATATTTATTCAAAATTCTGAATTCATTGCTTAAGTATTTAATTATAAAGATACTTAACTCTTTATTACAGTGTAAATTTTTGCTAAATTTTGCCTTATATATCATGCTTACTTGAATCTGTTTTTATTTTTATAGAATACTATTACATGTAGTACATACAATTTGAATTAAAAGGTATTTTATTATCAGTTACCAGGGAGGGTGTAGTCAATAGAAAATTTAACTTTCATCTAATTTATTCTGAATTAGATAATAGCATAATTTCAGATACACCATACTATTGTTTTAAATTAAACTAACTGCTCTATTATTATTGTATTTTTGATGTAATAACTTTTGCATAAGTATTTTCATTAAATATAATTCTTTATAAGGTACACATTATTTTGTTTTGTCAAAGCACTTTTTATTACAATGCTGCAACCCTATCAGATATAATAAACACCAAATGAGATGAAGACAGAAGATAATTTTTCTGAAATCCTTTCAAACTGACATATTAGTCACAGATGTCGTACTTAATTGGAGGAAATTTTTAGACATATCACATGCATTTTAATGCAATCTCTGATTTAACAGGATTTTTTTGTAGTATTAAACTATTTTTTTAAAGGCAATAACGTGCTATTTTAAAACATATTTAGATTTCGTGTTATAATTACTAATATTTGTAATTTATTACTTTGATAAACATTTTTTCTTTCTCTCAATACAAAATAACATACAAAAACAGTTAGGTTAGCCATTGATTTGTAATATCTTTTCAATTTTTATCATTTACAAATAACATTATTGCAATGTAAAAACATAATTTGAGTATTTTGAATACTATTATTAGTATAAAGTATACTACTATCATAATCTAAACACATAGTAAAAAAAACATGTAACTCTGGATTAAATTTATTGCATTCTACTATAATTATCCATGTAATTACAAAACTAGTACATTAAAGGAAAAAAGCCAAAAGATTTGTAATTTTCATTCCAATCTATTCTACATAATAATGTTGACAACATTAAATAGTTTTATAATTTACCATTAATTTTTAATTGTCAGTTAAACTGAAACAGTTCAAAAAACAACCCCATGGACTTTAAAATCAAAATTATGCATTTCAATCATTTTTTTAAATAAATTAATATTTAATACCTAAACATTTTCATTACATTTCATAAACATAATTTCAAAATATTTTTTATAGAAAACTTGAAAGGAAATTAGATTAATCAGATAATGCAATGTATTTGTACTTCAGATGAAGCTTCTATGGAGTCAGTTTTATGTCCATAAGTTCATTTTGGAAGCTTAAAATAAATAATTATTTTTATAGTACAATAATTCTAAAACCTTTTTCAAGAAACATTATTAAATTTTCAAAATAGCATAATCAGTATCATTTATAGAAAATGTATATGTGTATAAAACATCCAGCATGTTATTTATCTTAGTGCTCTCAGAATTACAAAACTAGTTTTCAAAATCTAGAATGATTATGGAGAATTGCTATGTATGTCACCTACTGCTTAAAAGGTCTCCTCTGACGACCATCTGAGGATGGTTTTCTGGTAACTTTAAGTAGTAACAAGGTAGTAATGATTTCTTTGTGAAGAAACACTATTTAAGTATTGTGTCAGATTTATTACTAAAGCAATGAAAATATATTTTAAACTGTATACATTTAATCATATATAACACTTTTATACAATATTACTCCTCTGTTTTATTTGTGAATTGGTAGCAGCTTGTACAAGATAGTAATATTTATTTTTATTTTTTTATGAATATTGTAAGAAATTTTACTCAGTATAAAATACTCTGTAAAATTTATTTTTTTCTTGAAAATTGTGATATTCATTTATTATAGCTTTATATTTCAAAATTAAACCATAGAATATTTATTATATTATTTATTTAGAATTAAGTGGCCATTTTTATAAATGTGTAGTATATTTTGTATAGAAAGTGTATTTTTACTAGCCAATAAATAAAATGAAACTTCAGGTAATTGTTGTTTTTTATTGTTTATTTTATTCATCCAAAAAATTAGTAATAGATTTTTCTAAACCTATGTTTAAGAAATCAATTTTCTTACAACAAACTATATTTGTAATTAGTAAAAGGCAATCAACTTTTAACTAATATACTGTGTGCATAATTAATATTAAGGTATTTTTGCATACATAATTAAATATGTTAGTGATTTGTTGGTTTAATGAAAGTGTGTTGTGTGGCTGCTAAAATATTATTACTGATATGTTACTTTTGTTTTTTGGGTTTAAGCAGATCTATTACATACATTTCATTTACATTACTAAAGATGGACAAAGCAGAATTGATATAAATGCTGAATAGCACAGGAACAAACTTTCAGTCAGAAATATAATTTGCTTACATAAAAAATTAATTTAAACGTCAGGAAACATTTTTGAAGTATATGTTTGCAGCATAGCTTTATATGGAAGAGAAAAGTGGATGATTGGAGTACCTGAGAAGAAAAGATTAGAAGCTTTTGAAATTCGATACTATAGGAGAATGTTAAAAATCAGATGGGTGTATAAAGTGACAAATGAACAGGTATTGCAACAAACTGATGAAGAAGAATTTGGAAAAATATAGTTAAAAAAAAAGACAGACATATATGCTACATATTTAGGCGTCCTGGAGTAGTTGCTTTGATATTGGAGTGTCCCTCCAACCTGTCCGGTAGATGAGAAAAATTGTGCAGGTGGGTGACATTTGGAATATGTAAAACAAATTGTTAGGGATTTAGGATGTAGGGAGTATACCGAAATGAAATGACTAGCACTAGATAGGGAATCTTGGAGAGCTGCATCAAACCAGTCAAATCATTGAATACAAAAAAAAAATTATTTATGTGTTGTATGAATTCAAGCAAAGCATAATTTAAATAAAAATTTCTAGTAAACTCCTATAACAAATTAGTATATGCCTACAATCACTACAATTAAAATCAAACAATCGCCAACTAATTAACGGTTAATTTAGCCCTGACTTCAGTAAGTAAAAATTTAAAGAAGGATTAAAAACCTTTTTCAAAAAGTGTTTTATTTTACATTCTTTTAATTTCATTTAAAATTAAGTTACCCCTAACATAAAATGTACACTAATTAAAAAAAAAAAAACTCAAAATAAATGTAAGAAACCAGTCATGATAAAAATTACAAAAGGAATGGAGAGACTGCTATTGAGTATGAACAAATGCTTTCTTAAATATAGGAATGTGTTATTTTTTATTGTTTTGATAAAAGTAAAGCAAGAATGAAGAGCTATGAAAAGAGAATGTTACAAAGTATGATCTCCCTAAATTTGGAAATTTTTTATTTTCTTTCCTAAGTTTTTCATCTAACTTTGTTGAAAATTTCAGTGTACCAGATAATGTTGTATGCAGTAATAATCAAATACTAAGCAATGATGAAGAAAACAATAGAAAAATATATCAATTTGTCTATATTAGTATGTTTATTAATATTTTACTTAAAAAACCTTTTTCAAGATATGTGAAAAAATTTACGAAACTACATCTTCTTTACTAAATAAAGCCTTTAAAATAAGTATTTGTATATTACAATATTCTAACTATAAAGATTTGTAGAAGCACATATTTTTTTTATTTCTATGATTGTAGTTTAATAAAACATTCAGATTTAAATAATTTAATTTAATTTTAAATATAAGTGATTTTACTTTAATATTTGATCACAAATTTTTTTTAACGTTATGTTTACCAGTTGTTTATTCAACTACATGCTTTATTTTAATTCTTAATTTACTATAAAATAATATTACTTTGTGTATTAACAATTTTCCACTTAGTAATATGCGAGTATAAGTGTTATTGTTCGTTGCAGGTTTGTGGTAAAAAGATACAATTGGCTCTGAATTACTTTACTTATTTTTCTACTTCATTTATTAAAATTCACTGTTGTAGGAATGGTACTGTTGAGACTGCACAAGACCAACTGCCAAATTATTATTGGGCTTTAAGCCTACCATAGGGCATTACATTAAAAAAATCTTAACCTAAAAAATTATGTTTATAAACATGGTTCTTTTATTATAAATTCTCCATATTTTTGTAAATATAAAGCACACTTATTTTTCTATTTTGCTTTTCACTATGTTTTTTAATAACAATGTTGTTGTTTAATTAATGACAAATTGTTGTCATTTGTCAACATTAAAAGTAACTATATAACTAGCAACATTATAGCTATAAAGTTATAGAAATTGAAACACAAAACAAATAAATTTAACAGTATACAATGAATAATAGATCATTATTGCTGCAAATGTATAGACTGAGCCTTTAACTATTCAGTTTCCAATTTATGTAAATCAACAGTTTGTAAGGCAGGATGGCTTAAATCATCTTGCATTACATTCTGCACAGTTTTACATCATCCAAAGAGCTTACACAGCAATTACATTTATTCTCAAAATAAACAGATTGCTCTTGCTATGTGAACTCAGGCCAACATGGTATAGACCAAAAACAAGTCACTGGCATGTTTTGTAATACTTACTTCTTTCTGTTTTACTTTTTTTCACTATTGTTTTATATTTGTCAGTTTTTTTATGTTTAATATTACATAAACAAGTTGATAATATTTTTCTATTGTTTTCTCCACCATTGCTTAGCATTTGATTACTACAGCATACAACACAATCTGATATTTTCAGTCAAAACTTTTATGTAAATTTCACTTTTATGAATATTTTTTACCTTTTTTCTGAATACAAAATTGATTTTACTACTACAATTCTATTAGTAGATTAATAATGTGACTTAAAAGTGTTTTTATTAACTAATCCTTAACTTGAAAACATCCATCCCGCCGATTGATATAATTCTTATACAAAAGATAATTTTTGTGTCTTTCATTTGAGCATCTGGATATGTCTCAGGTGACTTATTTCACAGAAATTTACAAAGCCATTTTTTATCTTTATATTACAACGGTTAACAAAAAATTCCACAATTAAGCATTTCTCTGTCTCACAGTTAGGAATTATTATAAACACTTATCTCCTTTTTCCACTGTAATTGAGAGTTAAACTTAACATACAGTGCATTTACTTTACCTCTCAGTCAATTGTTTCGATGTGTGTTCACTTTCCATCCAACTATCAGGTTTGTATTTCAACAAGTAGCATTTTTGTAATATTTTTTTGATTTAGTCTTTTCATATTTTCACTGATATTTATAAGTATATATATATTTTTTTTTAAAGTTTACTATTATTCTAGTATGACTACTATTTATACAATGTTTTCTTTTCTCCCACGTCAGTGTTAATGAATTGTGGAAGATATATGCATTTGAAAATAACAATGAATTCTAACCATTGCTCAGTTTCTGAGGTAGATGAGAATTAATTAAACAGCCATCATATCAAAGAAGAAATCTTGAGTAGCCAAGATGATGACTTTGATGATTCAAGGTCAACAGTAGATGATGCTGGAGATGTATTACATTTTCTGGAATGAATTCTACTCTCTTAGGACATAAGGCAAAACAAGACAAAGTGGTATTGTAAAAATAAGTTTAAAAAATACAAAGTAGAATTTAGGTTATATACATAAAATTGAATTTGTATGCTGATTTTTATGGAAGACATTACTTCAGATAGTTCAAAGAACAAAGAAGCTAGAAACTATGAAAGGTAGAGTAAGTGTAAAATAAAGTGTTACTGACAAATTACATTTCTAAAAAAAGGGCTACAATATTTAAAAAAGTTTTCAAATTAAACTTAATCTTGAAATGTTATGGATGCTTGTCTAGTATTTTAGCATTTGTGATATTTTATAGTATTTTTATAATATTTTATAAATAATTATAACAATTTATAATAATTAATTTTTAAAATGAATAATTATTAATGAAAGTTAGTTACTTAAATCTTTCTAAATACTGTTAGCTTTTAGGTTGAATACCTAAAATTAAATAGAATTGGTTTTAATTATGGAACTGAAGAAGAAACTGATTGTACTGAAATCCTTTCTAAATAAAATATCTCAAGGTTATTTGGGATTATGCTGCAATGAAAAAAATTGAAATCTGATTACGAGAATAAGTATTCATCCACTATGTACATACCTTCCCAGACTGGTGTTTTTTGCTGTTAATAGTAGTTTTTAATTAAGATACTTCTAAATAAGGCTTAAACTATTTAGTCTCCTTAAATTAATATTACTGTTCAGAAGAAATTATAAAATAATCCATTTTAATCAAAATTTCACATAAATATAAAATATTAAAATTAAGAAGCATATCTGTCTGCTTCTTAGTTAATTTTTTATGAACATTTAAATTTGACTTCCATAAAACTAAATTTGCACAAAGGCATCCAAAACATAAGCCTGATGTAAATAAAATACTGGTTATGTTTGTGAATATATGTTAGGTACTTCTAAAATTTTACATGAGAAGTTATTATTATATGAGAAGTTTATAACAAGTAGTTATTAAGATTCCAACATTAGGATTGATGTACGAAATCACATCTCATGACCAAATATTTAACTAAATTGAAGATTTAATTAGATATAACATGTTATAATAAATGTGCAATTATTGAAATGGGCAATATTTATAGAAATTTTAATTTTTTTTCTAGGATAAAGGAAAAAATATCCATATCGTGACAGCAGGTTTGCAAATATAAAAGGCAAAAATAAAATTTAATATTCTAATCTAAATGAACAGATATGGTAAGAGCTTCACATTTCTTGGTGGTCATAATTTGTTTAAGAGGATTCAGTATCTATCAGGATAATAAAATAAAATAAAACAAAATCAAATACATTTATTAAATGTTAGTTTAATCCATTAAAAATATGAACAATAACTTACTGCCTATACAGAGTGAACAGTTAATGAGAACAATGAATGTATATTAGCAGTCTTTTAGCTATTATAGAGAGGCATTTTTAATATTATGAAATGAACACTTTGTAATTTTAATAAATGATAGGAAGGAGTATTCTTGAAAGCTATTTTACCAACCTAATTTGCATAACTGGGACAACTAAGTACTTAAAAAATTAAAGTAAGTTATAGTAACTAATTCATAAGAGCATTAAAAATGTTCCTAAGATGGTGCACTATTAATAAAATAGTTCACATTGCAGCTGTGAAAAAATTTTATTCATTTGTGTAAACTAATGATTACTTTACAAATTCTCAGGTACCTAAAAAATTTCAGCCAGTTGCTTGCTGATTTACAAGTAATATGTATGTGATTAATCCTTTGTTAACAAGATATTTCTGAGCTTTCCTGGGGAAATTTGTTACTGGTTATGAAATGGGTGTAATAGAGAATGCAACTCTATGCTTGATGTCAAGATCAAGGTAAGAATCGTTTGAATGGCATGACATCCAGGTGGCGTTTTTTAATGAAGGATGATAACTACAAAATTCTATCACCAAGAATAATCTTCCACATCCACATAGAGGGCTTGGCACATTTGTTGAATGTTTGACAAAAATCTATTTAACAAATGAACAAAAGACATGTTGTTACTCATGTAAAATAATAACGGAACCAGTTATACATCTAATGCAGTTTAGCAAGCACTTGATTAATGGTTAGTTCTCATTTTGAAGGTAAAACTGAGGTCATCATTTCACCACAAAGAAAGATACAAAAGATAATGTGAAGAGATTTCTATTTATAATTACTTTGAAGATTGATTTTTAAATTTTAGTTTTTACTTCATTAAGATTCACAGCTGCATTACAGGAACTTTTAAAATACCGTTTAGGTAGAATTTTTTTTTCTAATTATTATAATCTAATTTAGATTTTTTTTTAAATTACATTATTTACAGTAACAAATTAATTTTTAATTAATATTTTTTCGATTGATTCAATTAGCAATCATAATTTTATTTGAATTTTCTAGGATTTTCCTAGTGTAACTTGCTAAAAACTTAACTTAAACCTACTGACAAAACTAAAGAAATTTTTTATAAACCTTATATTGAGCACAACCTGGTGCATGCAGTTATATTACATTAAGATTACTATGTTAAGAATACTAAGTTAAAAATTATATCCTATTATTATTAAAATATATTTTCCACTGCTACATATTTACAAAAATATTTATAAAAAAAAATTGCAGTCATACATAAATTAATAACAATTACATATTAATAGTTTGAAAGTTTATTGTGATAAATTATTTTGTACTTTCATGTTTTGTACCCATTTTTTGATGCACGTATTTATAAAAAAAAATATTAAATATACATAATTTTCAACATAAATCAGAGAGCTCTGCTGCTTATTTGGAGTTCCTACTTAATAAAATAATTTTAATTATTTATTGTTTTTATATTATGCTTATTTTAATTAAAATTAGTATACTTATGTTACTGTATTATTATATTTTTCTAGTAATGAGCACTGAAGTCAAAAGTAAAACAATTTCAAATGTTACAAGAATCTGAAGAAAAAATACATTTTCAAATTCTAGTCCAGGAACTAAGGGTAAGTTTTATACCTTTGACTTTATACAAATATAAATAGATTTATCGATTCTTATATTTATCATTTCACATAGTTTCAGAATGCAAATTCTTATTAATAATTACAGATTCATTATCAGAAAATTTTGTAGTTCTTTTATATAATTTTCTTTTTGTAGCTTATTTACACGAGTTTAGTAAACAAGATCATAATAGAAAATTATTAAATTTTTAGATTCATTGAAATGTTAAGATGTAAAAAATACATTTATAATAAATAATAAAATTACTGAAAAGGAAAGTTGCAAACAATACAACAATAATTACTTTTAAATAAATTACAGATAGTAATTCACATTCTCAAAACAGATATGGTTGGCTGTAGTTATGGAGCCTGTAATTTGATACTTCTTGCTCAGAAAGGCATTTTCAATAACGCAATTAATCTTGTAGATGAGTAATTCTATATAGTTTATAATTACATAAATGCAAATGCATAAAAGAAAACTTTAATTATTATTTTCAGTTTTATAAACATTTTATTCAACATGGTAAAAATTTCAACAGATTCAATTCAACTTTACACAGAAAATTATACACATATACAAAATAAAAAACACAAATATTACATAATTCAAAAAAATAGTTATTACAAAAAGAATACTGAAATAAGTTAACAATAAAATAAGTAGGAACTCTATAATACTATAAATGATTTAAAGTGTAATATCATTTATATTATTGTTTAAATCAATTAAACAAACAATTAATGTATAAAATTTAACATTAAAAAAAAACCATCAAAAGAACACAAAAAAAATAAACTTAGTTGTTTAGGTAATAAAAACATTGGCAAGTTTTAAAATAAAATAGCAACATAAATTATTGATATTTAGGTGAAGTAAAAAATTGAACATATGCTACTTCAGTATGCAATGAGGCGTAATGAAGGTATTTTAATGAAATTAGTTCTAAAATAATGTATTTATACATAATAATTATTCTTAATTATTTAACTAAAAAATAAGAAAGCAAGTTTATTTTTTCACATGACCCAGCATTTTTATAACAAAGAAAGGTAATTATAATTTTTTCTTATTTTACCTAAAACAAAGAATTATTGGTTATGACTAAAAAAATAAAAAAGGACAAAGAATCTTCCCTGAGCAAAATATCATTCAAATAATATTTTATGTCATACAGACATTAATAAACTGACAATTATAAAATAACACTAAATTCTAACAATTGTTGCTATTAAGTAAAAAAGTACAGATCTTATACATTTATATATAAATAATAAGTAATTAAAAATTATTGAATTTACAGTTGTTCGTAACTTTGTACCAGTTAACAGGGAATAAATATAAATTAATAAAAAAAATAACAAAATATCACAGTTATTATGTGAATGTGAAATTAATTGAGGTAATAGCTGGAAAAAGGCTATGTAGTCTTAACATGCACCTTTTTCACCCGCTGTTTAAGTGATCAGTCTGCCTTTCTTCATAAATCGAGTAAATTTTAGTTCACTATTTCAACTCCTAAGCTCCAGGCAGTAGATAAGACTATGATGCTTGATGATATCTGTTAAGCTATGCATAACATTTTTCATCATAGCTACAATTTTTCACTTCATGTACTGGAGTATTAAAAATGAATTAAAGATAATTCAAAACATCATATAAAATATTTCATACAGTTTTAAATATTTAACTGCTTTTCTAAGCTCGGATTCTACTTATGTGCCTTTTTTCACTCATTACCTCAATTTATTTAAAAACAATATATTACTAAATCATTGTTCTTGAAAGCCTTCGTTTACTAGCCTTACTACCAATTTTCATATCTTGTCTAGAACGAGTTGGACAGCTAGGTACCCTACATGGTGTTGAATAATGAAAACTATTAAAACATTTTGTACAAAATTTAAATTGGCAGTTTTCACATAGACATTGACCTAAATTACTCTCAGAACGGCTGCAACGAGCAGGTAGCGTACAGCGAGGACAAGGCATGAGTTTGCTCTCTTTGTCCAATTTCTCTCCTTCCTGTGAACATTATCATACGTGTAAGATTAAAATTTTATAAAGAGAACCGTGTTTAGAGAGTAAAACTGTTATTGTTACATTCAAATATGTTATATAGTTTGCTTAAGATAATTACCTTAAACCATTTTTTAGAAATATTAATGTTTTAGTACTAACAGCTGAAGAATCTAGCTGCAGGTAAAAGTTTGAAAGCTAGTTCAATTATAAATTCTTTGAACAGTAGATCTCACGTAGTTGAATGCTTATAAAATAAGTAAATCCACAAAATATCTAAAATTAATATTAATATATCGGTAGTAAATAGTGTAACATGCTTTAATTGAAATAAAGTATTTTTAAGAAGCTTTAGGAACACAAAACAGTGTCAAATTAAATTTTATTCAACAAGAATGTAATAAAATTTCAAGGAGAGGATGAAAATTAAAAACGCACAAGATGTTCATTATCACCATGCAAACAAATGATATGAGAACATCCAATTTTACATGAATTCTTCATGTATGTCAAAGGAGTTAATTTTCCAGTTTCTGTTTTTACTCTGTTTAAACACCCTATTGGTGGGGGTATTGTTCCCATACTGTTTACTAGACAGGATGAATCACAACGTTCTAACAAGACTTTCATAACCTTAAATGATGGAACTAATGGGAAAAGTTCATATAAACATTTGTCCAAAAATGCTTTATTTGCAAGTTACGGCTAATGAAAGTTTTTCCTTGTAATTCAGCTATCCTGGTGAAATGAGGTCATACTGAAATCAGTATGACCAGTATTAGATCAGGTGATCTTGGTGTCCAGGAATGTGTACCTTCATGACTGATCCATTTCTTAGTGAAATGATGATTTAAGTGAATGGAAATGGCACAAGAAAAGCAGCGGTGCTTTTAATCTGCAGTGCGTGCAATTAAAGATTTAAACGAAAATTAGCATGTAAAACATGATTCTTTCTAATCCTGCTTTATTTCAACTCTTTTTGCAGCATTAATAATTTAATACATCAGAAAAGATTATTCCATTTTTATGCAAGTGTTAACGTCATACTTTGTGATAAACATTTAAATATTTGTCTACAGTATATATTTCTATCAGCTTGTTTTTTAATATTTTTGACTGATATGAAATTCTTCTGATGGAAAAAATCTATTTTTACTTAGGGGGCATTATTTTTTTTTTTTTAAATTCCTTAACAAATAGAAATATTCATTTAAAGCAAACTGTAATCGACTAAAGGCCTTTTAACCTATACATCCCAAATAGGCATCAGATCTCTACTCAATGTCAATGTAGTTCACACCATAGTAAATTCACAAACTGGAGTAACAATGTAAATATATTTGAATTAAATCATTTTAGGCTGTATATTATTTAAATTGTAGTTTAAGAAAATAAAATTCCCTACTTTCAAAACATAAATTTGTCAAGAAATAAGTTTTATTATTATTTACCCTGCAGAAAAGCCAAAAACGATGTGTACGAGGGCTATGTGCTGGACTAGATGTTTTCACAGGGCTACTTCGTTGCAAGTTCTGGATATCAGAGAACAGGGGTCGTGGACCAAGTCTTCGGCGTCCTTCTTTTCCTGACTGTTAAAATACAAAACCTAACTGATCATATAATGAAAAGTAAGTACTAACACATCACATTAGTAAATTAAATATAATTAATCAATCAAAATAATCATACAATGTGTTTAAAGTTAAAAATGTAATTACTTCCCTCACACATAAACCCACACTTAACAAAAAACTAAAACTACAAAACCTGTGTAATACATAAGTCTGTACGTATGCCACTCTATTACAATCAGTATTTTTGATTGACCAAGTACTCCGTTCTGTACAAGTAAATTTTCAAATATTTTACAAGTTCTGAGGGGGAGAGAATTTATTTATTTTATGTAATTGATAATATGGAAGAATAATTTTTTAGTAATTCAACATAAATATTGCATTTATAATAAAAATGTAATTTTTTCACTTATCATTAATTCCGTAATTTATCGTCTATAAAACAATAATGAGTCTAAATGAAAATGAAATTAATGTACCTTTCCAATATATTTTAGAACAAAATAATTTTAATGAGTGCCTTCTATCTTAATTAATATTTTGGATTGTCCAAACTATATAGAAATATTTCAACATAAGACTCTTATGTCCCTGATTGGGATTATGTTAGTTATGTTTAGTTCTTTAGTTATGTTTTTAGAAATAAATTACCATAAGACCCAAGAAAGTGATATTTTCTGACTAAACAGCAAGATTTAACCTGTTAAAATAGATGAGTGAACATATTAACAGCACAATGGGTTAACCAGACTCATTTGAATAGGACTGAATATGCTTGTCATTTCACTGTGATGAAAATCACAACAGAAAAAGCTTGTCTTTGAAGTTATATCTGATGAAATGTTTGGTAGAAAAATATGATTTATACCATATTAAAGCCTACTCATTTTTTTTTATCACGGAGTTTCAGTTTATTAAGTAAAACAAAACATATAAGGAACATAGCAAGTTACACTAAAAAAATGCTCAATTTTAATTTGTTTTTCTCATAGTGCAGTTTCAAAATTCTATAAATTTGTTAAGAGATTAAAAAAATTACTGTGCAAGTATATTTATGAAAATGTTATATATATATTTTTTTAAATTCTATAGTGGTTGGTTTCAATATTGTGACTACTTTTAAAAAAATTGCTAATTTGGTTATCAATAATGATATAAAAAAGATTTTGCAGTGTATAAATTTTGACTATTGAGGATATCTTTGGTAGTGAAAATGATAGTAATAAGGAAAATAATCAAAAAACTTTTGCTTGAATTGAAAGGCAGTTAATATAATCAATCTGGTCAATGAAATTATTATTATGCAAAATATTGCTGTTGACAGCAATATGTTTCTCTTAAATACAAAAAAATAATGGTTTTTATACCAAATATATTGTAATACCTTAAATTTAAAAATATTTTTGAACTAAAGAAATATTAAAATGAAAAATTTACATTTTTTGTAGAATGTTAAATTTGATACAAACACTGTATCTAAATAGCAGTTAAGGACATTCACAACTACAAAGGTGTACATAAATCACTGGTCAAACTATTACTTTCCTGCATATTCCATTTATATATTCCTACTCAGACCTTCCCCAAAAATCTACTTCAGCTGCAAGCAATCTTACTGTTCTTTCTTGTTCACTGCCAGGAAGTGGACAAGAGTCAGAGTCTCTTGCACCTAAATGTAGCCTTATAAATAATAGACTTCATTCTGCTTTTGCTATTTGTACTTCATAACACTAGTAGGTGGGAGTTTCAGAGACAAAAGGAACATATTTACACATAATAAGTGTAAATGTCATTTCCATATGTTAAAAAGGCATGAGATGAAGATACATCACTGGTTCACATTCAAAAATTTGTTAAACATCCCCAGAAAAAAAATCTTTTTGGGGTTGTTTCACATTTGAAGACCCTTGTCCATTACTTCCAGTAGGTGGTATGTTAAAAAGTGGATATATCAAGATTTTGAAGGAAAGGGTTGCGACACAAATTCAAAACAGATTACTATAAGACAGTGGAGTGTTCCAACATGATTTGGCGCCATGTCATATAGCCAAAAAAGTAGAAAAATTTTTTGAATAACAAAAACATTAAATTACTCCTGTGGCCAGACAACTCTACACACAAACCCGATTGAAAATCATTGGGCATTATTGTATGGTTTCGTGATTAAGAAACCAAAAATGTGTAGTACCACTTTTGAATGGATGCCAAATCATGCATGTGAAGTGATTAAGAATAAATAAGGGCATATTAATTACTAGAGATATTCATAGATTGTGGAGGTGTGACATTTTTTTCTAAATAAAGTTACTTTTTATTAAATAACATTGTGTTTGGATTAATTTGCATACTATTGTATATGCAACAAAAAGGTTTAAGATAAATTTCTGGTTAAATAACAACAAATAAGTATATCTTATCATGGTTAATATATATATTTATACATATTAGACAGGATTCTTTTCTTGATTGCCTCCATACTGTGATTTATAATTGTTTTTTGTTTTTAATACACAAAAGTGGTATTAGATGTATATATTACAAGCAAACATGTAAAATTTGAAAAACCAAAGATAATGGTTTAATAAAAAAAAATATTAACCATATAAGCATAAGGAAAAAATTTGCTAGCAGCAGCACAAGAAGGCAAAAAGGAATCAAACCTAAGGGGTATAACAATAAACTGTTTGCAACAATGAACTAACCAATAGAAATGAAGAACAAAATTCCATCATTCAGAAAACTTAAACTTTTGTATATAACACTGTTGAGAACTTATAATAGTACTACTAATTTTCTGTTCATACTAATCAGAAAAACCATGAGTAATAATCATTAATTGCATTTTTTTCCAAAAAAAATATTTCATTTTTTAAAAATAGTGAAACTGTACTTAGTTTTACCTGCTCCTCAACCTAAGATTTAATCAGTGTAAAACTTAATTAAATTTCTTAATGGATGACAAATTTAATATAATTTCAGTGAAAAATAATAAACTACAGATTTTTCTTTTCATGCACTGTAAAGCAAATTATTTCTGTATAACATTTCCAACGAATGTAAATTACTATATTTAGAGTAGCAGAACATGGTTCGCTTACATGGAGAGTTTTCATTTACCCTAATCTTTGAGACCACTAGAATGATATTTTTTCTAAATTTTACTATTATATTTTGATAATACATGGTATGACACATACAGTTTAAAAGATTTTTTCTTGGCATATTCTCTGTAAATCCAGCATCATATTTTTCCTTTGCTTATGTAATTTTCAAGTTAAACTTGTACACAATACTTTCATGATTTCAAGTTATTAATTTTTCACTTAATCTGAATAAAGAAGTCACTGATTAAATGCTGGCATTATAAGAGGTATGACTTCATTATAAAAAACTAATTTGGAAAAATTATCATCTGAATAATTACAATTGAAAGTTCCTGATTATTTTTATCCAAATCACTTGGTTTGCTCATTTTTTTTACAACTTATTTTACCATAATCAAATAAAATCACTGATTATCTGCCTAATAACTGGTTAGTTCAGTTGTTTATTTCATGTAAAAACAAATCAAATACTACAGCACAAAAAACTACAACAGCTTTATTTTGTTAACAAATGAACAGAAGGTGTGCAGTATTTCCTTTATTCCATACCAACTAAAATAATTTTATTAATATACATCTTTTTTCAATAAAAATATTTTCAAATGAAACTGATTCAATGATGTTTTCCCCGGCTATATTGGTCGACATGAACCTTATGACAGTGCTTGTTTGCATTTACCTTCAAGGTCAACCAATCTAACCCCATGTGATATTTTTTCTTTAGTGTTTTATAAAATATCTTGTCTGTGCCTCCACTACCTACTGATACCCAATGAGGCACAGGATTGAAGCAGCTGTCACTTCCATTAATCCAGACATGTTAGTTAAAACCCACCGGGTTGGTCTAGTGGTAAACTCGTCATCACAAATCAGCTGATTTTGAAATCGAGAGTTCTAAGGTTCAAATCCTAGTAAAGACTTTGATAAACTTTTATATGGATTTGAATACTAGATCATTGATACCGGTTTTCTTAGGTGGTTGGGTTTCAATTAACCACACATCTCAGGAATGGTTGACCTGAGACTGTACAAACTACACTTCATTTACATTCATACATATCCTCATTCAACCTCTGAAGTAATTACCTTACAGTGGTTCTGGAGGCTGAACAGAAAAAAAAGACATGCTATTTAAAGCTGATAAACTCTACTGTCAGGTGGAAATGTGCTGCATGGCCAAAGGTGTTCACATTGAACACTTGGGAAAAAATGTATGTTAATCTTTCACTATAATTGTGATTCATTACTGTTGGTTAAAGAGATATTAAATAGCTTTAAAACTCTGATATTCTTTTTTATTTTACAATAAAAAAGAACATACAGGACAATATCAGGAGAGTTTTCAATCCTTTGCTGGCTTTTTTAAACTGATTTAGAAATAGAGAATTTGTTATAACATTACTTACAACCAAATGTACTAGTTTTGATTATTTATTTTTTGTGGAGAAAGTTTCTGCAGTGGCCCTATTTTAGTCTCTCCTAGGTAAAAATCAGTAGAGATTTTTTTGAATTAATCATTACATGGTAACATAAACATTTATATTTGTTTGTTGTAATTCTGATATTCAAAGTATTTTCATGTGAAAATTCAAGATTGGTTGGAAAACTAGATACAAAAATTTGATGAACAGCCCTCTTTCACGTCTTAAACTCAGGTTTGTCAGCAGTTAGTTAATATTACTCCTTTTCTTTTTTTAATCTGTACAAACCTTAAAAAGTAAACATTTTGAGATGAATTGAAGAAATAATTTCTACTTTCTGAAGTCAATTTTATTTTTATTTTATTATTGTTTCATTACACGATTAATGAACTCTTACATCATTATGCACAACTACTTGGGAAAATGTTCAGTGTTTTGTTTTTCCAACATCAATAAAACTGGATTCTTGTATCTGTTAATTCATTGGTTTTAGTACTGAAAGCACAATAACAACTTTCTTGGTTGTTGCTTAAATATTTCCCTTTTAACATGCGAATAATTTTTCAACAGAATCAACAAACAGCTAACAGCTGTTTGTTCCAACAGCATATTTAAACTTAAACAATACAATTCTTTTTTTATTGTAACTATATTCTGTCCTCTTCATTCTCAGTAGTTTCTTAAACTCGTTCTTACGTTTCATAACTAATCAATTATTATATCCATTTCCTTTTTATAAAAATTTAATAGTCTACATATAATCTGGTAATTAAATCTATGCTAAACAGAATCATTTTTTTGTAATCTTTAGTCAAATTTATGAATTCACCTTAGCAATAAAAAAATAAGAACCGTAAAGTTGTTATATAAGATTGATTCCTTTTGAAATAAACCAAATATAATTAAAACCATAATTATATTATTCTGAAAAAAACGCCCATAAATTTTCCGATTTCAAGTGTGTATCTTTTATATCCAAAAATGTTTTCACAATTTCCAGTTTATGTTTCGTACAAAATTCTTAAACCTATTTCTATAACACTTTTTCTTTGATCTACATCATCAGGGAAAATACAAGCCCTGTCTATTCTCATTTTTTCCCTTCCTTTAATTTATCATTTCAATCCCCCATTACTAATTAAATTTTCATCACTTTAAATATTTGACAAAATGGTCCACTTTTTTGTTTTTTATTTCACTGTCATCAACAGAAGATGATACAGTTGTGTATGCCCACCTACACTATAACTACCATAACTCTATGCTATACAATTATAATGGTTTATTAAATAAATAAATCTCCCCAACTGTGGTGTTTCTAATAGCACACGGTTGAGTAGCCATATATTATTATTCCATTAATGCAATTACACTTTCTGATTTTCTATTAATTACCCTACATCTCCAAACATTTTAGATAATTTTAAAGAAAACTAGATTGAAATATAGAGAAAGAAGACATTTATTTCTGCTGAAGAATCAGATAACAGCAGTAAGATAAAAATATGAAGAAGGCCAAGCTACTTGAGAAATATTAAGGCAAGGATATTTGTCTCCATTTCTTTTGAGTTTATATATTGAAGCAAATGAAGCTGAAAGAAAATTTGAGAGCAAAGTAACTATAAAAGAAGAAAAAAGAAATTTTAAGTTTCTCCAGTGACATTGTTTATTTGACAGAAATTAAAAACATATTAGAAGAAATTCTGAATAGCATGGATTTAATGCTAGGAGAGAAAATAAATAAGAGTAGAACAAATGTAATAATTTGAGTATAAAGAAGAATAATGAGGAATTAAATTTTTAGATAGATGAACATAATAAACCAGAAGTTATATTTTGCTATTTAGGAAAATTGTGAAGGATGGAAGTAAGTCACAGATTAAGTACAGGCAGCATAAACTAAGAAATTTTCATGCAGAAAAGAATCTTGCTAGTTACCTAATACACATATAATAATTAAAAAGACATTCTTAATATTTTTGTAGCACGTAGATATATCTTAGTGATATCATAACTTGAAAAGGAAAAGCAAACAATAAACCAAGGCCCTTGAAATGTAGTGTTATATGAGGATTTAAAAATTAGGTGGGGTGATAAAATTTGAAATTAATTTTAAGAGGTGTAGGAGAGGGAGGAGGAGTTTGTGGTATAATCTTATGAAGAGATGAACCTAGATCGGTGATCATATACAAGTTATCCAGGTCTAGTTAATTTTGTGGTAAAGGAAGACAAGGATCAGAATTTATAAAACAGCTTGCTAAGGGCAAAATATCTAGTAATTACCCTGAAGTTAACAGATTAGGCAGTACAGAAAGTGGAGTATTAAAATGTAAATCTAGTCTTATCACTTTGATTTAAATTTTTGACATCCAACAAGGGGTACTATCCATAAAGGGTAGCTATTAATTTCAGGAATCATTCCTTGATCTACCCTTTCACAAACCCTCTAATGGTAGCACCTGCTGCAATATGCAGTATAGTTATCTGCTTTTCAAAAAGATAACAGCTCATCTGGTGCTATGATCCCTTGATTCCTGGAGGGAGGAAAAGTCAATAAGAAAAACTAAATAAATTATACATATAGCTCAATGAACTTAACATTGCATGCAGAAAAAAATATGAAGGTTTCTAAACCACCACCATATGACACAACAGTCATATGGTTACAAGTACAGACAAGTTGCAAGCATCTATTAAGAGTTATTCATGTTTTTTAAGCATTTTTTCTTAAAGTGAAGTTAAATTGGATGTGCTACAGGTTGGTGTCAATCAAGTCCAAATGCAATGTTAATTTAGTCATGCAGTATATACGAGAGGGCGGTCCAAAAAGTAATGAAACAGCCAGCTGTAGTTCGAAAAAACTTTTACTCTGAATAAACATATACATGTTCTTTTTCAAAATAATATCCCTTTAGTGCAATACACTGCTTGATCCAATTTTCAAACACAAAATCCATCCCATCTTTTGAAAGCACTTTGCATTTTGTCTCCATGGGTTTACGACTTCTAGATTCGTCTTACATTTTTGCCATATCGGGTGTTTTTTCTTCACCTCTGAGAACAGCTATAAGCCACAAGGAGCATCTGGACTGTGTGGTGAGTGAAGATCAAAAAAATGATGATCATCATGACTTTACCCATGACATGTGCAGCTTTCACTTTTTACAGAGGTGGTAAAGTTGATTTCTATTGGGTGCTTTGTTGTTTTATCTTAGGGTCATAATGGAACATCCAAGACTTATTAACAGTTACCACATTATATAAAAAGTGTGTTCCATCATTCAGTATTGAGTCAATAATACTTCACAGACGAATACACAGAACACCATTTTGGTCAGATGTTAAGAGCCGTAGAACTCAACAAAACACAACGCGTTTAATTTGCATCTGCTTGCTCTGAATATTGTGTGCGCTGCTTTTTGAGATGCATAGCATTTCCCCCAACTGTTACACATCTATATGATAATCTTCTTGATTGATGATGATTGCTGTGTTCATGATAGTGTCACTGACCGATGTGTTGGTTAACCCGGTCTTACCATGTCTTACACGCTCTTGTCCAGCCAAAATGTGATATGCCATAAAACATATTGCACATAACATATATTCTTTATTGAATGCTTTTTTCAACATTTCGTAAGTTTCAGAAGCGATTTTTTTAGAGGAATATAAAACTGAATAGCATAATGTTGACCAATGTTTTTTTACATGGTAGGTTTATGCAACACAATTTATATGATACCTGACAACAATCAGCTTGAAATTGACATGGGAAGAAGAAAACCACATCTGGGTGTTTGCGTGCATGCATGCAGGAGGGGATGCTTTAAATTTCCCAGTGAAAATCAGTCTCTTCACTTTTTGGACTGTCCTCATACTTTATGAAGTATATATTTATTCTCTTCAGCAATTGAGAAATTAGTGGTTAGAAACTTATACATCAATTATTAATTTACATTAAAATATTACTTACAAAACTGAATGATCATATAACTTTTTATCATCTATCAGAATAGATCTATTATTATCATCATCATTATTATCATCATCATTATTATTATTAGAATAGGAAAAAATGCTGAATACTGGAACATTACTGGATGAATTCTTATATAACTCATAATTATTAAACACATCTCCTACATGTCTTTATAAAACATCTGTATATAAAACTGATGCAATTTACATTTTGGACTTTTTCATGTAATTTCAAACAATATTTTGAATGTCAAGATGCCATCATTGCTAAGAAAGCTTAAACTAATTAATTATGACAACAAAGAAATCAAAGATATATCTTCTAACTGATTATGAGATCTATTTTTTTGTTTACAAAATCTTCTATTAATCATATCTGAAACTAACTAGAAACCATCAGAAGAACTTTCTCCACAAAATAAATAAATACTGAGATATGGTACTCAATGTTTAAGATATGATGTAGCTGAAGTAATTTAAGGGGGCCAGTCGTGATGTTACAATCTACCTACCAACTGCTCTCCACAAGTGACATTATATGAAAAATAAATGATAAATTTAAAACTAAATTTCATATCTTAATCATTCCATTGTTGTTTTTTGTGTATCATTAATCAGCTGATTGATGGTTACAGTGTGAAATTTACACTGCTGAAAGGAAGTAAAAGTCTTCCAAAACATCATCCACTGCTAATCAAAATCATTCCTATTGTATTGGTGATTATATAGTGAACAGTTAATTTAAAAAACTATAATTATTATTTCAATTGTAATTTTAAAATACACTTGAAATCATTAAATAGATAAGTAGTAGAATAATGTCATACTGAGAAAAAAAAATCACAATAACTATAGAACTTACTAAATAATTATAAACATAATGCAACAGACATTTAACAGATATAAAACACATTAATGATGAGCTCAAAAAAAAAAAATCAATTCTATCCACAACACATTTTGATTACGGCTCTGGTGATTTTTCATTATTCAAATTTACAACAAATTTACCACCACTAATTTTTGTAAGTATCTAGTTCCCTAGAACTGTTACCAAAAAAAAAGTAACAGAGAGAGTTTAGGGAAAATGTGGTTTGCCTGAAATGAACATTTTTATGATTATTAAAAAAGAAATTTTGTTTATATAGATACTCCCTGCATAATGATTTTTATTTACTGCCATGTAATTAACTGGCATTATCTTCTTTATAAGTTACGACACTCCAATTTTTATTCAAAAAATTCAATTCAGAAAAATACAGTAATTACAGCTTTTGATTATCTGTATTGAAAATATATATATATATTTTTTTATTACAACTTTTTTCTGGTACAATACTTATAAATGGTATCTATGCAGCTTTAAAATAACATTTATGAATAGTTTTATGGAATGTTTGATTTTTATTTTTTTAGTATAACAAATTTTTAAATAAATAAATACTAAGACCACATCAATCACTTCAACAAATTTCACTTTTTTATTAAATTTACTTTTTAAAAAGCCATTAAATTTAAATGTCTTTGATAATAATTTGTCTAAAACATATCAAAACAATTAGGCTGAATTTGTTGAAATATGTTAATTTAAATGTAGTTACATATTACAGGAAATACAAACTCTTTATAATGTAGTAACATTTGTTTGTCAAGAAAAAATTAAAACAAAACTGCATTATTGAAAAAAATTGGATTATTTTACAATTATATAATTAATTGTATAATAATACCTTTATCTAATCAACAACTTCTTTGCCTAAGGACATTTAATATCATAACAGCTTTCATTTTTTTTTTAACATAATTAATTATATGTTTGTTGTTACTGAGCAGTGCATATACATGAATAAAAAAAAAAAAAAAGAATAGTTACATGGAACTATGTGGTACTCTCCTTAATTCTAATTGGATTATACTACTAAAGCCAATTAGAGATTTTTACAATTTTTTTCAGTTTCAAATTATATAAAAACCCTTTAATATAACAATACTATTCCACACATATGGTTTAATGTACATAAAAAAATCCACACCACCAAAACATAAATTTTTGACAATTATTATGTTTGTACAAAACTGGGTTAAAAAAATCAGTGACAAAATGATAAATGATGATGATGAATGACACATGTATTGCTATATTTAAATGATTTATATAATATAGTTTAAAAAAGGCAAGAAAATAAAGAACCAGATCCGTAAAATTCCCTAAATAACCTTACCCAAGCAACCTTTAAAACAAATATATTTTTATTCTTTTACACTCTTACCTTATTTATTATAAAGCAAAGCTAGTAAGATACACCAAGTAAAATTCAATGGTACAGAAAAATGTCAAAAAGTCACACTGAATGAAAGTAATCAAAATCCACACTTATTTGAGATAAAAAAAAACTATATACATCTAGGGTGTATAACAAAACTGTTTAAACTAGAAAATTTAGAAAACGATTAAGCAAAATAAAAAAAGAAGCCAGAATAATTTTGTCATCCATGACAATTGGTGGTAAAAATATACAAAACAATTTAATTTTTAATGACAAATCAAAAAAAAAAAAATATTTAACTTACATTTATAGTAAATATTTATTTGCCTAAATGTTTTCAACTGGGTTTGTGATCATCATAATCATACCACTATCTAAGAAAGAGAAAATTTATCTTTGAAGAGTTATATATTTTATGAGCTATGTGACAGAAAAACTTGAGGTTTTACCAAATTAAAACTTGTTCTTTCCTGCAAATCTTTTTTTTTTTTAAACATTAGTTTATTTGAAAACTCTAGGAATTACAGTATTATACTTAAAAAGCATCAGTAAAATTCTAAATAAAATAAATTTTATTTTTTAAATTTCAATGTTATATAAATTATAAAAGATGTTCTAACAGATTATGTAAAATAATAGTTAATGTATAAATTTAAAAACTAGTTACTTATTTGTTGTATGACTGTTTACAAAAATCTATTTGTTGATTGGTTTCAGTATGATGAAATTCTTTTTAAGAGTGTTTTAACAACACTATTACAAAATATAAAGTTTCATAACTTCAGTTCACAATATGATGAAAAAAAATATTTGTGAATTAAAAATTTTTTTGTTTACTTCTGACAAATTACACCATCTGTCAGGGAAGAATATTATCACTTCTCAATGCAACATAGACAAATACAATGCCTACCTTATACTTCACACATACATTAAATTATTGTATGTTTGTTACCAGACATCCAAAATTCAATGACATTTTAATAGAAATTCTTTTTTTCTTTACAATATTTTTTCAATCACATCATTAACTGAAATTATGATGAAACTGTATATATTTTGTAAGAGCATTGTAAAAACACTTACTTTAGTTAAAAATTAAATCTTCTACCTTTACCAATAGCTTAAGTAGCACTTGTGTTTTTAAATGGGTCTCTTCTTGAAAGTGATTATTGGAAAAACATTTAAAAATGTTTGAACTACAGATTGAATAATGTTCTGAAATTTAGTTACACTAATTTTTTATTATAATCTATTAACAAAAACTAAAGAACGTAGAAATCACACTAATTTTTATGCAGAACCTGCTGTAATATATTTCAGTATAGAATTTCTTTATTAAAAAACAATAAAAAAAATAAAATAAGTTTTAATATGATAATTCAGTTTTTTTCCAACAAGTAATTTGTAAGATACAACTCTTTAAGACAAGCTTTTTCTTTTGTGATGAATGCTGTAATGCAGCTGTTTACCAGAAGTAATTGATAACAATTTTTTTTTAACTTGCAGAGACTAATAATTTTTATTTTATTTAGTTGTTAATTTTGTTTATTTTTACGTACACGTATTTCATAATGTACATTTTTTCCTTTTTTCATGTATAATATAGGTAGAATGTTTAGAGTTATTATCGTTGCTATATTTATAAATTTGTAAAAGTTAAATGCTCATTTAAGTATATCTTCTTTGATATTTTATTTTTAATAGCATTTTGTTTACGTTAATATGGAAAAAATGTTAAATCTGTGTTATAAGGACTTCTTTTACGTATTCTTTCTTTGAAACTGCAATGCATCCCATTTACCCAAAATAAAACTTTGTAGAAATTAAAACAAATGGAAAAATCAAAATGAAATTTTGGTTTTCTATGGCATTAAAAATTTAAATCCCACTGTAAAATATTAACATATAAAAAGATATTCAATAAAAATAATATAAACAAATCAATTATTAATTAAGTAATGTCATTATTAAAACCGATACAGAAATATAAAAAAATAACACATTGCAATTTTCAGATATTGGCATAAAATAAAGATAAATTAACAATCAATCAATATATCACCGAAAATTAGCAACAAACTGTGGAGTATGATTAATAGAACCATAAATTAGAAGATAATATTTAATTAAACAAGGAATTTAATTTAATAAAATATACAGTAACTGAAAATAGTTATAATATTAAGGTATAAAATCAATTAATTCCAAATTAAACAGTAATAAAATAATTTACAACATTAAAAGAAAATATCTAATTTTCATGCCTCTCTAAATTATTATAATGCTAACGAAAGTATTTTTCAAAAGTCATTTTACTAACTATAAAATTGCCTTTAAGACTAGCAATAAAGAAAAATCTGATTTGGCCAACATATAACTTCCTTGTACACCTATTAAATTACATTTAAACATTTTTTAAAACAAAAAGTATATAAAATTTTATTTCATTAAAAACTTCTGATATTTTTCCTATGTTTTTTTTTTATTATTGAATTATTATTCATTGTAAAGATTTCTTTACAGTGAGAGGTTAATAATTATTATTAAATCAATATATTTAAATGAAAAAAAAAAGGAGATGAAGTCTGATTTGAACCAATGTGCCTTCCTCTAGATCCTAATATTTCATTAATTAAAACTTTGTTTGGCTATAACTCTGAAACCAATGAAAATAAGTATCACTTATCTATATCAATTAAAAGCTCTCAATAAGGATTTATTACTGCAATTAAGAAAAAGTACAAATCCAAATTTTTTGGATTTCGGGCATTTTTGGACGCTTTTGATTCAGTCGATTTCAATCAAAAGGGGAGGTGCACAACTAGATGTTACAACAGTCCTAAATCCAAAATTCAACATCCTATGGCTAATTTTTTTTTGAGTTATGTGAGACACATATGTACATACAGATATCACGTCGCAAGTAGTCAAAATGGATTCAGGGATGGTCAAAATGGCTATTTCCTCTGAAATCTGGAAACCAAATTTTTTGCAATCACAATATTTCTTTTACTTTGAACAAGAACGTAATGAAATAATAATAAATCTAATTATAATATTTATTAACACAGCAGTAGTTTATGAAATAGAATTTGGAAAGCAAAACTGTAGAAAATTCTAATGACGAAAAACAAAAATAAAAAACCGTTTTTATAAACATTACAAGCATCTTAAGTATAACACGAAATCTAATTATAATTATTACATCAGGGACAACAAACATGCATTTCAACTTTAGAAAACATGTCAGTATTAGAAATCAATAGAAAGAGTTCTAAATCCTTACTCTTGAGAATATATACACAGGATATCCCACAAGGAACCCAACATATTTCACAGATGTATTCCTCTCATCAAAATAATGGAAAAAGTTTATATAGACATAGGGCTGAAACACTTTGTTAGCGAGTTCTGGCTAGCGAAAGATTTCATCCAGAATTCAGCTTTCCCGGTGAAATAAGGTCATACTGAAATTTTTAGGACTTAATTGAGGAGCAAAATTAATAGTTTCCTAAGGTTTTTGATCTGAAAAAATTGAATAAAATAGGTTTCAGAACTGTATCGCCAGTAGTTTTCATGATATCCCAAATAAAACTGAAAAATTTGTTCTCTGAAAACTGGTTTTTAGGTTTGAAATACAATAACTTTGTTATATGACTAATGAATGTGTAAAATTTATCAACAAAAGTTGTAGAGAATTTAATTCTAAAAATATTGATGTAAATATGTCTAGTAAAAATCAAATTTTACTGAAGAAGAAATAGAACAAAAAACAAATGAAATGACTGACATGTTGGAAATGGCAACACAAATTTGCAATACGTTCGCAGGATCCTGCACATAGTTTTATGATTACATCAACAAACAACAAAAATGGAATATAAACTTAAAAATTTAGAGAACATAAACACTCTAACAAACACAAAATTTGTAATAACACAACTCCACTGCCATTAATGGAATCAAGTAATGAACAGTTTTATTTCAGTAATATGGCAGTGGAATTGTTGTTTATTACAAATTTTGTTGTTAAGAGTATTTGTTTTCTAAATTTTTAAGTTTTTATTTCGTTTTTGTTATTTGTTGATGTAATTATAGAATTGTGTACAGACTGATAATGCGAGATCCCTGGAAATCAACTATTGGTATTATTTTTACTTAGGTGTTTCTGTTATAATATTTTGGTGGTTAAGTTGCTATTTTTTTAATTTAATTAGCATAGTGGTCAATAAGTTAATTATCTGAATTTTCAAAAAAAACTATATATATATATAAACAACAGATTGGTTGTACCAATCATCAAGTAAAATTTGAATACGATGATTGGATTAGGAAAATAGTAAATTCAATTTAAATTTAAAATACACATTCAAATTATGACACAAAAACTAATAGTTTCATTATTTGATAGATTATAAAAATACCAGTATGAAAAATATTAAATATCAGCGACAAGTATTAAAATACACCTCTTTATACATTTAATACTTTAATGTTTTTAATTTGATTTCAAAAAAAAAAATATTCTGATGTACTGATTAATATGAGAGTGATGAACGTAGCGTAAAAAAATTAAAGCAGCATTCCTTTATAAGCATCACTGACTTTTTTCTCTTTTAAAATCAACTATGTAGTTTTTTTAGAACTATTTATTAATTGAATAATTGCAATTACAAGTTGATTTATCTTAGGTAGTGTGCATTATGTTTTAAAAATCTGTTTAATTTCGTTTCAGATTGTAAACTAATCTGTTAGCAGTATTTGTAATTGTACAGTACTGCTGGTGATATTTATGTCAACCGCAAATTTAGTTGAAAACATTTTGACTTAAATAAAAAAAGACATTCAATAAATATTTAAGGTTGCTTGATTGTCATTAAAAGTAATTATTTTATAGAAAATCTCAATAACTACAACAAATGTATTTCCAAAAATTGAAAATAGCTGTAGTAGTTAAGTGAATATTAGTTCACGATGATTGCAGTTACCAAAATTTCATAAGAAGCTTAATAGATCGCATAGAACCAGATATTTATTTCAAAAAGCAAAAGACTTTCCCAATGTGTAGTCTGTCATACCTGTACTGATTTAATTCTGAGAGTCTATAAATACTTAAAATACATCAAAAATGTTAAGCGTTTTCCTCTTTACCAACTGAAATTGCCTGTAGAAAATAAATTGGTTAAAAATTATTTTTTCATTCTTCATTCATAAACAATTAAGTCACAAAAAGATTATTGTATTTAACACAGAAATAATTATCATTTCAGTAATCATCCTGAAGAGTAAAATGCTTAATTACATATAGGAAATTTAAAATATTAAAATTATATATGCAAGCCACTCAGGGCAAAACACCCCCTTAATCCTTTATAAAAGACAAGCAAAGGATTACATCCATCCATTCTGTATAAGTTTATTTTTTACACTTCCTATATGATTATTTAAATGAAATCTTGATCCTTTTTCAATGTGAAAATTATGTAATTAATATATCACTATAATCTTATTTTTTCCAATTTCATGAAAGGATTGTATTTTAAATAGCCCAATTCAGACAAGATAATCAGTAGACAATTTTTGTGCACAATTAACTTGTAATATTTAAATAATACGCATTTCTTTATTATTTATAATTAATTTTTCACCTGTGCTACACGTCATCCCAACATATTAGTTGGGATGTGTGAACTAATAGTTCCATATTAGTTCAGTTGTGTTAATTTATAAATGATAAATTACTAATGAAAATACACATTTCTTTGTAGTTGGTTATTTATTTATTCAGTGAATATAGTTTTATTTAGAACAATCTTATATCAAGTTTATGATTAGCTCAAAACTAATGCAGAGAGGATTAAGATTTAGAAAATTTTGTATGGTTGAGAATTTGGAGGGTTACGTGCATAATTACTGAACAGAAATTAAAATTACTATAAAAAGTATGTATACTGAATCTGGAATTAGTTATAAAATGACACAAAAACAAGCTTTTTACTGTTAAGAGATCAACAGGATAATGCCAAAGGGAAGATGTTTGTCGGGTTTCACTCGAAGGTAACATATGTTTTTTAGCATAAATAGGAAGTACTTTTTATTCATTTACAGTATGAATAATAGAAGAGGTGGTGCAGGAAAACACAAAAACTGAGTTTGTGTTATTTCCAGACTTGTAATTTGGGACTTAAGAAATTAATTTATCTGCTACCACGCAAGAGTAATTATACAAGATATAACAAAATATCTATTACCAGCCTTTTACATAATCAATTCTTAATAAATGGCAAAAATAGGTCATTAAGCTTTCAAAGTAGACATAATGCGTCCAATAAATATGAAGCTGTGTTCATGACAAAAGCAAATAGAGCCAACAATAAAACATAACCTAAAAATTTGTAAATTTTTTTAAACTAGTCATTTACAAGTGCATGTCCCATTGCATACTTGCTATCTCATTTGCAAAGACTGAGCATCTAGATACTTAGAGAAACACTGCTATCTGTATGCAGAGGGTTAAAACACATGCTAACAACCCATGTGGTATGCTATTCCCAAGATGTTAATAACTCTCCATTATTAATTCATCTAATTTTTTTTAACGTATGTGCTGATTCTATCTATCTGTAGCCTTTTTATTTTACAGTTGTACAGTTACTGATAATTAATTTTTATTTTAAGTAGTTTTGTATTTCTTTGATTGCTAATTATTACAATTAAATAAATTACATTCATGTGTTATGCTAAATATATTTTTTTAGTGGAAACTACATTTTTTAAATTTCAGTGATTATGGATACCAGCTTATTAAAAGAGACTCAAATATTGGTCCTTACTTCACATCTTCAACTTCCAAGATGCTACTCCTTAAGACTTCCAGATGCAACAGAATCATTAGCTTTAAGGAATGAGTTTAATCTTACTCTGGACCAAAGTAAGCATTTATTTATTATTTTTAACTGCTTAGATAAGTTTTAATTTTTATTGTTTAGGAGCATAATTAATTTGTGATCTAATATAGTTATTGTATTTAATAGTTTAATTATTAAAGAAAAAAGAAAATAATCATCATTCAGGCAAAAAATAATTCATTTCATTTAAAAAGACTTATTGTTATGTTTACATAAAAACATAATATTATTACAAAAATTGAGTTTGTCCTGAACTCAGTTTTAAAACATCAACTTTTTTTTATAGAAATGGATTTTAGCAGGAACTGTTATCAGTGCCAAGTATGACCAGAAAGGCATTAACCAGAAAGGCATTGCTGGCTCTAAAACATGCTGTTTTTGTTTATTTTATAACATATTTCCCATTACTCATTGTAAAAAAATCTGATGTGGACACCAGATAACTTCCTTGTACGCCTATTAAATTTTACATATACACATTTTTAAAAGTACATAAAAGTTTATTTTACTAATAACTTCTGTTTCTTTCTTCATATTTATTATTATTATTATTTATTGTACATTTTTTTTTACAAGCTTAATAATTATTAATAAATCAATATATTTAGTCTGATTCGAACTGATCACTTCTTCTAGATCCAAATATTTCATTAATTAAAATTTTATTTAACTCTAGAACCAATGAAAATAAGTACCACTATATATTATTAAAGAGCTCTCAATGAGGGCTTATTACTGCAGTTAAGAAAAAGTCCAAATTTTTTGATTTAGGCCTTTTTTTTTGGACATTTTTGGTTCAGTCGATTGCAATCAAAAGGGGAAGGCGCAACTAGATATTTGCAACAGTCCGAAATCCAAAATCTTAACATTCTACGGCTAATCGTTTTTGAGTTATGCGAGATACATATATACAGATGTCATACCAAAATTAGTTAAAATAGATATTTCCGTTGAAATCTAAAAGCCGAAACTTTTTGCCATTACAATACTTCCTTGTACGAAGGAAGTAAAAATATATGATCATACACATTTATGTCTGCTTTTTGTTACTGTATTATGCTTACATTTTTATTTAGTCTACTTTGGTTAAGCTTATATATTTTACTCAGGTAGAAACATATATTTATATTTAATCTAAATGTACAGTATATTCCTAAATGTACACTTAAATGTTAGCCATAGTAGTAATATTTTCTTCTTTCATAAAAGAAATTAATGTAGCAAATAAATGGGACGTCACTATAATTGTTGGGAAAATAAATACTCCTTAAAATTGAAAAAAGTTAAAAAATAAAGAATAAACTGAATATTATTTAGAAAAATAGAACGTGGATGTTGTTCTCAAGTTTTTTTGTTGTCACGTTCATAATGCTATTGTGCCCACCTATTGTGATAAAATTTAAATATATATATTTGATTGGACACAGTCATAGACTAACCAACACTAATAACCGATGGGTACTGTTGATTAACACAGTATTTACTTCATTTAATGTGGTTAGTTATGTTTACATTATGACAATATTCTAATTAAAGTTTCCCATATAAAAGACAAATGCTGAGGCAGTTTCAATTTGTTACCTGTTCCTAACGTTATCTAAAATGTGCTATTTGTGCAGATTTAAATAAAATATTCATTAATTTATTTTGTTATAAATCTTTTTAGTTACTGAAAAAACTAATTTATTATCCATATCAACAGTAGAATATTTATGGATAAATAAACTTTTATTCAATGCAGCAAAAATTTAATTTGGGGAAAATATGAAACCAATTCACCCTAGATTCAGTTCTTTAATTTTTATATTCTTATTTCTGGTAAAGCATTTTTATACTGATAATTTCATTTGGAACCGAGTAGGTTTTCCATTAGGATACATGAGCAAATTTTAAAATAGTTTATATATTACGTTGACGTCTTGATAATGAGTAGTGACAGCTTCCTTAATGTTATCATTCTTACAAGTGCATTATATTGCTTTATACATTCTGAAAATAACATTCCAAAACCTGATTTCATAAGATTATCTTTATTGAATAGTTAAACATAAATTTAGTTATAAAATTGTTTACAGTGATAGTTTTACATAATAAAATATCAGGAACTTAATAATATAAATGTTATATATTTTATAAATAATTAAATACTGCTTTAGGTTATGGAAGAGCTTTAAAGTATTCTTTAAATATATAAAGTTAATATTAATTTTAAGCAAAATATCTCTTCCCTAAACCGCAATTTTTTAATCTATCACAAATTCAACTGAATTTGTTAAAGTTGTGTAAAATATTGCTATTAATGCAACTGCACTTAACAATAATATAAATAGTAAAAACACTCTATGATAATCAGCAATTTCAAAGATATTTAGTGCAATTTTATTCAGTCAGGACTTGTTAACATTATTCAATGTTTACAAATTTAAAATTATATAAGCTGTTGTTTTACACCTTAGATCTCCTGGGCCAACATGTATTTTAAATAAAAACTTACAATAAATGCCAGCTGTAAGACATAGCCAAAAACTTACAGCAGTAAGATTTACTTAATAATTAAGACTCATCAGTTTGCCTTCCACATGGCGTAAGCAACAACTACTATGATTATGTACTTTTGCAATTATTTAATTTATTAAATTAAAACTGTGAATTAAACCTGTGCAGTGTTCTGATCATTAAAAAGTAAAATTAAATCAAATATAGTACATACCTTAGTAAGATTTTCTTTTGCTGCAGCACAAGCTTTCTTATATATTTGCAACTTTTTTCTTGCATTCAGATCATTAAAACAAATCTGTTTCCATGATTTGGAGACTGCTGAAACATTTATAAGATCAGTAACAGATAAGTAAGAGAGTATTTTGGAGACGACACCATCATAACGATATTTTTCACCTAAAAGATATAAAAAATCAACATACTCAAATCCATACAGAGATATCCGTTGTAAAATATATTGTGACTGTACTTTTTTCCTTTCTATTCTATGTTTAACTATTTTAGGTGAAGCCGATAATGTTTGATTGATTATAGGTTCATTTAAGATAATTGGCCTTTCACTTTTTTCTGAAGAATCATTACTTTCAGATTTGCATTTAAAATTGTTAATCCTTTCGGAAACAACTGATGGTAA
This sequence comes from Lycorma delicatula, assembly GCF_047948215.1. Taxonomy (NCBI): domain Eukaryota; kingdom Metazoa; phylum Arthropoda; class Insecta; order Hemiptera; family Fulgoridae; genus Lycorma; species Lycorma delicatula. The sequence continues at coordinate 295,817,736 of NC_134455.1, forward strand.
ACTGCAATCTTTTGTATCATCATAACATAGTAATTCTTCACAGTCCATATACACAGATTTTTCACATTCATCTAAATTATTTGATTTATCTATTTTTAAGGTATTAGGAACAATCGGGGAATACCATATATCCATCATTTGCTGTTTATCACATTTCTTGTACGAACTACTGTGATGTATGTTGTAATCTTCTTGCACATGATAAGTATTGCTACAAATAACATTTGGTGTAATCTGTTCAGCCTCATTATCATTAATGGTGGTTGGTGTCAACAAGTAATCATGACTTCTATTTATTAAATAATTACTAATACTTTTATGTGACTGTTCTCTTGATCCTGGTGTATTTGAAAAAAAGCCACTGTCTTGAGAATTTTCAAAACTAGACAGTAAGTTTTTACGAACTGAGCTACTGCACGGAGTGACAGAGATAAATTTTTTTTCTTCATTTTCAACCTGAAATAAGAAACAAAAAATAGTATAAATTAACTTTTTAATGTACATAACATATATAAAAATACTTACATAGTAATTTTACTTCTACAAAGTATTATTTTTGTATGCAAAATAATAGCCATAGTAATACTAACAAGTATTACTAGTATGAAAAAGACTGCCGTATCTTTGCTTAGTCAAAGTAGCCACAATATGGCTGTTTTGTATTCACAGCAAAATCAATAACTCAAATGAATTGGAACCTAGGTCAGCCCAAATATTTTTTTTTTTTTTTTTTTTTTTTTGATTATTCACTGGGTTTAATTTTTTTTAAATATTCTTGTTTAATTTTCTTTATTTAATTTTATTAGTGTGGGTTTTAGTTTTTACTTCCTTGTAAGAAGTAAAGTAAAGTAAAATTGTGAAAAATTTCGGTTTTCAGATTTCAACAGAAATATCCATTTTGAGTAGTTTCAGCTTGACATCTGTATATATGTATCTTGCATAACTCAAAAATCATTAGCTATAGAATGTTGAAATTTTGTATTTAGTACTGTTGTAAAATCTAGTTGTGCACCTCCCCTTTTGATTACAATTGACTGGGCCAAAAATGTGTATACAGTCAGACCTCCAAATAAAGCGGGCTTTCAATTTTGAAACATTTGGATTTTAGACTTTTTCTTAACTACAGTAATAAGCCCTCGTTGAGAGCTTTTCAACAGTATATCATAAGTGGTACTTATTTTCTTTGGTTCGAGAGTTAGAGCCAAATTAAATTTTAATTAATGAAATATGGATCTCACATTGGTTCGAATCAGACTTCATATACATAAATACTTTTTTAACTTTTTTTTTTTTACATTTAAATATATTGATTTATTAACTTCTGACAATAAATAATTAAATAATAATACAAAAAAATCACAAGTTAGTAGTGAAATAAAATTTTATGTACTTTCCATTTTAATTCAAAAATGTTTACTATCAGAGTTAAATAATATTTAATAAATCAATATATTTAAATAAAAAAAGTTTAAAAAAATATATGTATATAAAGTTGGATTTGAACCAATGTGTGCATGGTTATGGATCTGATACGTTCTCACATACATTGCTACTTGAGCAATGTGAAAAAATTAATATATAAAATTCTAAGGAAATTTAAACATTAAGTTTAATTGATCTTAGAATATTAGAATAATTTTATTTCCAAAGCCTACCTTGATTTACCTTTTACACATTCTCAAAAATGATTAACCACAGAATATTGAAATTTTGTATTTAAGACTGTTATAACATCTAGTGGTGCACCTCCCTTTTTGATTGTAGTCAACTGGGCATTTGACATTTAGAATAATTGAATGTTATGTTGGTAATAAACCATGCATATATTTAATATTAATTGAAAATTATGATTAAGGACTATATTATTTTTGGATTTTCTTAGCAAAATCTTCTAAAAATTATATATTTATTTTTAAAAAAAATTTTATTTAATTATTTGACAGAACAATAAAATACAATGTTATATTGGAAGTAACTGTACATTTCTGAATTGTATTCAATTTAAAGTGATTGTTGAAAACTATGTTATTAATTACAACTGGCATTTGAATTCAAATAATATATATATATTTTTTTAAATATTTGTTTTTACTAGAAAAATTATTTTCATTTACAATAAGAATGATTTGTAAATTATTAATTTCAAAATATTTACTCTATCCTTCAAATTTATATTTTTATTTAATAAAAAATTAAGTATCTCTCAAATGAAATCTTTTTCTTTTTGGGGAAGTGATTCTGGTTATAAAAAAATGTGATGAAATGATGAATATAGAGAAAATTTTAAAACTTGAGAATGTATACACAAATAAAATCACAAGAATTTTTTCAAACCAACGAGCAATTAAATGATGATCAACTCCGACTTAGGGAAAATAATATTGTCTGACAATATCAGAGGAGTAATGAACTAAAAGATAAGAATTTTTTGTAATTTATTAAAGATCGGGCATGTCTCAGTGTAAATGTTTTTCTTGTGAGGGCCTATTTTTCAGTCATTCTAGTTAACTTTAATGTAGATAAAATTAAAGAGACTTTCTATAGACTTTTTTTTAAAATTTACAATTATAATTCAAAATTTATTTGTAAAACTTGCAACTCTCGTATAAGTAAAGATAAAATATCTAATATATCTACTAGAAATGGATTGAAATTTGTTAATATACCAAATTGTTTGTAAATTCTTTCTACACTTGATGAGAGAATGTTTGTACCTTATATTAATTTCATGCAAATTAATCTTTAAAATGTTTTGTACAAAATCTACAACTTTGTTTAAAAGAAAGTGTAGTAAACATACCAGTTGAAATAAATGATGTTAAATGTATTGCTGAGAAATTTCGATCAGATGGTGACATTACAGCTAAAGTTAAAAAGACATTTTGATCACAAGAACAATTATATGTTTGAAATAATCGCCCTGCTGTTGTCTGCAAAGCTCTACGTCTAACTGAAACGCCACTTTACAAGAAATACAATATCCAGATTGATGATAAATATTTACATCAGTTTCAGAATAACTATAATGAAAAAGTTTATTTCATAGTAGATAATTCTGATATTACTTATGACATAGCAGTATGCATTAGTCAAAATCATCTTTCACATGATGTAGATTTTGATTTAGATTCTGAATTAGATGAAGTTATGTTAGTTGATAGAAATGACAAGATAGTTAACAATATTAGGCCTCTTCATATCAGTCCGCCTGCTATTTTGAGCCTCTGCTTAATTCGTCTTTTATTTTGCAGAATCTGCCTAAGATAAGCGATTTCTCCAGTCCACCAATACACCATTCGTTTTCTAACTCCATTGTGTATCTCCCTATCCATCTCTTGTTTTATTATATTAGCAAGGGTTTCTGGCGTGAGTTGTTCAGTAGCCGCTAATCTGATGGCAACCTTGCCTGTAATAGCCTCAATCTGTTCTGCAGTGAATCTAGGAACAGTTTCTCGATCATAACAATATTAGAATTATAGCTCCAGGACAAAGAAAATTCCTGTACCTTGGCATGCGGTAGAAGGTATAGATGAATTATGTTTACCTATGATATTTGATGGAGACAAAATAAATATTCCTGATTTTTGTATGGTTATCAGGCAAAATCAAAGATTAGGCATTGGGATCAAAGTCATGCATACCAACTACGGTTCTTTTAATGGTTAAAAAGAAATTAGAAAAATCATGCATAGCTAGTTAAAATAGTTGTTTGTGGAGAACAAAGCGAATCGCATGTTTTAGACAGGATGATAAGTTAGATCAGGGTCATAAAATTTTAAAACAAATTAGATCTACGCCTTATTGGGAATCAAGGAAACATCGATGACACAGAAAAATCAGAATTAGTTACGCGAGCTCCAGTAACCTGTGCACGGTACTTCGATTACAAAGCAAATAAATTAAAGTTACTTTTAAGGTAAAAAAACAGTGTTTTTGATGAATATTTAGTTGAGGACAGTTACGAACGGGTAGAGTTTCAAGTACATTGATCTCTGCATTAACACACTTTTCTTTGGATTAAAGAAACACCTATGTATGATTCTTTCAATAGCAAAAGTGTAAAAGAAGCATTCTATTTATAGATAGATTTATAATTTGTAATTATGATGAAAATGATGTTTTTATGGCAGTTCAACATCATAGACATACTCATACAGGTTACAATGGTATAAAAAATAAAATTAAATGTTGATTTAATTTTCCACAATCTGTTATGAATAGAACAGTGATTTTTAGAGCCATTAAATAATGATGAAAAGACTAATGAAATTAAAAAAAACGTTGTCTGAAATTTGTAATTTAATGTTATATTTTTAAAAAAAGCAAGAACTTGTTTCTTTTGAAGATATTTTTTTTAATTAAAAATAACAGAACAGTATATTTTACGTTACGGAGTTCATTAAAAAGAGCAAAGTATTTTTAAAACGTAGTAGTTAAGAAGTAAATATTAATTGTTATAATAAAACCATATTACATTGAGGCTAATACGAGGTATGACTATTAAATCACAAAATACTAATGCTGCTACAGAACTGTGCATGTGCCAAATTCATATGACTGACAGCTGTGTAGCCTTCTCTTCCGATTGTTGCCACTCCAGTTTCTGTAGACATATTAGACTGGCCGTGGCCTTTGGATAACATCTGTTTTTTGTTTTGCCAAAAAAATGATAAGTGAAGACGTTGAAGATTATGTTCACCTGGATCGCCCTTCCACATCAGAAAATGATAAAAATATTTAAAAAAACTGGTAATCTCATCCGATCTGACTGTCGTTAACTACTCGTGCGATTGCTGAAACTGTAGGAATTGACAAAGAATGCATAAAGCAAATTTTACATAACAATTTTAACATGCAAGAAGTGTGCATGTATATGGTGCCTAAAATTCTCATAATCGAACAAAAAGAAGCTCATGAATCTGTTTGTTATGACACTTTGAAAGCCATTGAAAATGACCCAAATTTCTTGGAAAGAGTGATAACATGTGATGAATGTTTGTTTTTCACTTATGATCCAGAAACTAAGCGTCAGTCCATGCATTGGAAGGTCCCAACTTCACAGAGTTAAAAAAGCTCGAATGAGGAAATCAAAATCAAAGCGATGAATTGTTTTTTCGATATTCATGGGAATGTGTACCATCATTGAGTTACTGAAGGCCAAATTATTAATCAACATTGCTACCTTGAGGTCCTTGCTCAACTCTGTGAAAAAATAAGCAAAAAAAACGACCCGAATTGTGGAAAAACAAGTCATAGGTTCTTCATCAGGACAATGCACACACTGCGCTGTCGGTCAAGACGTTTCTAGCTAAGTATAACATCCCAGTGTTAGACCATCCGCCTTATTCGCCTGACCTGGTACCATGTGACTTTTATCTGTTCTCTAAGTTCAAATCTGCATTAAAAGGAACACGATTTCAAACCGTAGTAGCTGTTAAAGATAAAAGCAGCACACGTCTTGAAAGAGCTCACAAAAGAAGACTTCCAGCACTGTTTCGAACAATGGAAAATTTGCATGGAGCATTGTAGTGATAGAGGAGGGGTGTATATTGAAGGGGATAATGCTCATATTTATAAATTTAAAATAAAACATTTTATAGCATTAGTCTTGTTATTTAATAGCCACACCTTGTATAGACATACAGTTTGTTTTGGAAGAATACGGTTAAGCATCGTACATAATTAACTACGTAGGAAAAGTGGATGCAGTTCTGTCTAAACCTTTATATGATGCAGAATCTGATTTTAATAATGATAATATTAGTCTAACAGAAAAATTTCAAAAAATTTCAACGTATTTTTGAATAGTAATTTAATGGCACAACAAACAACATATCACGTTTTATCATTACCATTGTAAAAAAGTAGTAGTAGACAAACAATTTATTAACACAAGTCCAATAAATGAATACGCTTTAATGTTAAAGTCTCTGGCTGAATTACTAAAATACTAAAATATTCGATTATAGGTGATGATGTATTAGATAAAGCTTTAGAAAATGCTCAGAATGAAATTCAGAATGTAGAAGATGAAGAAATTAACAGCTTCTTAGGTGATGAGTTATCTGGGCACTAACGAATTGGTATTTTACAACAAGATGACAAAGAAATTTTTAAAGACAAATTTTACAATCGTTTTATACGCCCTAAAAAACTGTTAAATATAATGTCCAAATTAAATAGTTTACAACGTGAATTTGTAATACATCAGTTGAATTGTTTCAAAACACACAAATTACAATTAAAAATATTCTTAAGTGGTTCCACCAGGGTTGGAAAATCTACAGCAATTAAATGTTTTTACCAAATGATTACTAGTTTATCACGATAATTTACCTGGTTCTGAAAAAGATAAATTAGTTGTTTTACTGTTTGCACCTTCTGGTAAAGCTGCCGTTTTAATAAATGGAACAATAACATTACATACTGAGATTTTATATCCAGCATTGTCAGTAAAAAAAGCAAGGAGACTGTACAAAGAATTCATGAAATCCAAAAATATCGATTCCAATCTAACGCCAATAATGAAAACCAGTATTTCATTAAATATTTTGAATAAATTAAAGTACCATATATTATGAAAACAATTTCTAGTAGTACCTGCAGAAGCATTAACAATACGTAAAAGCCAAGGTCAGACTTTCAAAAACATATTTGTAGATTTTAATAAATCAAAGAGAATTTCACGGCCCATTCTATATGTGGCGCTAAGTAGGGTTACAAGGTTATCTGGGTTTAGGTACTTTTAAACCAACAAAATGAGTTAAATTAAATGATCCAGTTTTGTTAGAATTATATAGATTACAAACACAAAAAACACTGAAATTATCATTTGACAATTTAAAAGCAGTTAATGGAATTACGGTCATATATCAAAATATAAACTCACTATCTGCAAAGTTAATATTAAATTAATATTAAGAGTTGAGTGGTATGACAGAGGTGATGTTTTAATAATTGCAGAAACACTGTCAAAATAAACTGAAAAATTTGAAATTCCTGATTTTGTTGAAATATTTATTTTCAACGTACATTGTTCTTCAAGAGGTATTATTTACTTTGCAAGAAAAGGAATTGATGTGGTATATCTGGAGCATACACTTGAAATACAAAAAAATCAAAATAAAACAGAGTATCATGTAGAATTTCTTAGCATTAAAATAGAAAATTATTGAATTATCAGTGGTTATAAATCTCCTTGTACAAATAAACTTTTTGAGAAAATGACAAAGAATTAATAGTTATTCATGATTTTAATTTTGATATGAAATGTGAAAGAAAATTTAATGCAACTAACATTTTTAACAATTATAACTTAATATCAATGCTACCAACTGATGTATCTACTACAGATTTAAATACGCAAATAGATGTTATATTTTCTACAAGTGTCTCTGTGGCAACAGTTGTATATGAAACATACTTCTCATACCACAAACCAATATTTGTAAAAATCAATTTACAGAGCAATGATCTTGTGTAAGCACAAAATGAACAATCATGGTTAATAAAACAAAATACAATTTCAAATTGTAGTACTAATATTAGTAATCATGAAGTTAGTACCTTAAAAGAAAATATTGAACTAAATTCAGTCGAGCTTTTAAATTTAGATGAAACAATTTTACAAATTGCTGATAAAGAGTGCTGTCGAAGATTCATAAAATAAAATTATTGTAATCGTTTATAAATTATATTTTTAGATATGAAGACAAAATGAAATGTTCTAACAGAAAATAATACAGTTTACAGTTCTAAAGTTTCATACTACTGATTTCCAACGAAACAAAAAACATGATGCTTTAAGAGAAAATTTCTCAGTAGTGAAAAGAGAAAGAGATGGATCATGTCTATTCTGTTCATTATGGCAATGTTTATTTGGGATACAAGAATTATATAAATGCATTAGAATGCTATGTTGCTATATTTTTTACTAAAATTGGTTATATTTTGAACACCCTGATGTTCTAATATGGAAATGTAATCGAATTAATAAATAATACTGCGAACTTGGGGAAATTAAGTGCATACAAAAGAGATTGCAATTGCTGCTTCAAAAGATATTTATGTTTATGAAGAAATAAAAAGTGACGACATGAATAAAAGAAAGACTTTAAGGGAATTACAAGGCAGATGTGATTCAGGGCTACTGAATAAAATTCATTTCTTGTTTACAAAAAGTACTTTCAACAATGACAATGATTCAGTGTCTTTAAAGACTACATCCATACTATATGCTGACGGTAGAACAAACATTGCTCATTATTCTGCAATTTTACCTAAAATTTTGAATGTCATTCTTTTGAAACCAAAGTATAGATGAGATGTGAGACCTACTGAAAATTCACAAACTGTAGTAACTGTAATAAATTCAGAATAAATATACGAAGACAAAAACCCTACACCATACTAATTTTAAGCCCAGAAAAACATGTTTTATATATATATATATACATATATATATATATATATATATATATAATGATGAAACATGATATGCGTGAATAGGTAACACTTAATTTGGTTCTCCATTTTTCCTGTATAAATACATAATTTTTTTAATGCATTTTTTCAATCTAATTGATAATAAATATCGCTATAAAATTTAGTAACCTCCTGTTTTATTTTGTTGATGGTTACATTATAATAATTTTAAAAACATAGTATTAGATAGATATAAGACTTTCATTTATTTAAAGAGTAATAAACAGACTTTTACTCTATCCAAATATTTCATGTAAGATTGTTGAATTAATAATTTCATATATTGATATTGATAAAAACTAATATTTTAGCAACTGTGTAACTATCCACTTTATTAAAGAATTGGAGGATTATATATCTCACTTTCAAATGAAGTGCAGCAAAAAATGTGTATATGTAATTTCATAGGCGTACAAGAAATTCATGTGGTGTCCACATCAGATTTTTTTATAAAATATTAGGAAATAAGTAATGTATATAGTTGGGAATTACAACAAATACGAACTTTCTATTGTGGTTTAAGAAAATCAGTAGTAAAGTGCAGGTTTATAATATAAAACACTAAGCCATGAATGGTTAGGAGTAAAAAAATTTTGTGAAATGAAAATTCATTTTTTTATAAAATAAGGATTTATAACGATGAAATTAACCATGCAATTTGGGAATAATTGTATATGGATGAGGGAAAGATATGCCGTCTATTATATGACCAATCATTCAAGTTTAAGCTAAGCAAAAGTGGTGAAAAGTTACAAAAACAATTAATAAAATTTGAAGAACTGAATGGCTGGTTTGATTGCAAAAAAAAATCATATGTAATCAGCCCTACAGGACAGTGATGTTAATGCAATAAGAGTAATAGAACAAAGAACAAAGAGCATATTGTTACAAGTAAAAGGATATAGTCAAACAAGTAATCCCTCCATTAAATAAAATTTAATATGATAGAATAAGTATTTAATGTTCTTAGACAGATAACTTTCATATACAATTTTCTAATAAGTTGAAAATTCTAAACAGCAATTAAAAAATGGTCCTCTATTGTTATTCAACTATCATATTTCTGCATCACTGTTAAAAAGTAGGATTTCCTATTATCTAATGCCTCCTAGAGACATCTTGTAAAACTTTAGTTTTGCATCCTAAACCTAACCAAAAGAGAAAGAAAAACAAGAATAAAGCCATTACAAAACTTAAAAATAAGCATATTTTAAAGGAAATAAAGGACATTCTGTTTGGGTTTGGCTAAAATTAATATGAATATTCTTTTGGTTTTATTTGAGAAATTAAACAAGTTTTAGCAATAATGAATTCTTGAGAGAAATGGATGCTAATTATTTATGACCTGGTCATGGCAAAACCAAAACCAGATAATCATATGCAGCCAGTTGTTTCCAGAAGAAATACTTAGAAGAACAAATTACAAGCAGCCACCACTTTTTTCATCAGAAAAGGTCATATAAATCATTTAAAATGATTTAGGTATAAAATTTCCTAAAAATGTTTATCTCTTTTGATGTTACTACTTGTATCACACCATTCTAATCAAAGAAACAACAAAGATTTCGCAGGGCTCTCAAAAGTCTTTGTAGATTTATGATCTCTCTATCAATTCAGAGGAGTTAACAGGTTTATGTTCAAAACAAGTGCTTTTAATTTCAGTAATGTATTTTATTAACAACTGATGGAAGGGCAATATTTAATTCCTAATTAATATTTTCTAAGGTAACTTAGAAACAAAATTAAAAAGTTTCAGTATTTTCCTTGCATTTGGTTTAGATGTGTGAATGATATCCTATTTTTAATATTTTCATCATATTTTGTTTAAAAGATAAAAACCGAATTATCAGAAACAAAATTAACTTATGAAATTGTGTTTGATGTTTATTAGAAGCACACTGATAGGTATATAATCAAGAGTTCTTTTTTTTAATGCAATGTAACAGTTTTTAATGTGATGGTTTATAGAGAAAATTTAGTTTCCAACAAATGGCACCATTATTGCTAAGAAAGTATACATGCTGAATTCAATAATTTTAATTGAGAAACCATTATTATTTCAGAAAAGAATAAAAAAATTACCAGTCAGCAAAAGTACCTTACTTCAGAATAATAAAAAATCAGAACAAAATAAATAAAATTGATGCAGACAAAAATAGTAGTTTGGCTTTCCCATTTGCAGCAAAGTAAAAAAAATATATCAACATTTATGTTACCATAATTTCATCTTGGAAATTAGGTTTTGACCTTGAACCACTAAAGATGAAACTAAACCCATTAAAGGAAAAAGCATTTATAAGCTGATCTAGGAATTTTATAAGACAATAATAGGAATTTAGAATATATAGAGCAACTTAAAAGAACAAATGAGAATATCCAAATATGAATAAAGAATTTATACAGAAGACAAGAGAAATCAACTGTTGTCAAAAATTACCTGGAAGTTGGTCACAAAATTGGTTTATTAGAAGCCAATATTTAAAAAAAAATCTATAACAAATGAGGGCAAAATTAAAGACGAAAGATTGTTAAATAATGATATGGAACAATATCTAATAACCTTTTAGTTTTCAATCTATTAAAAATCTGTAAACGTTATGTATTACAAGAATATTACGGTGCTTCTCATCCCTGAATTTTATTTAAAGAAGATCCTTTGATTCACACTATCTATCTAAGATAAGCTACCTTCAAATACATTTTTATTTTATCCAACCAAAATAAGAGGCCTTGTTCTAATTTTTTAATTAATTTGTTTTCTCTTATCTGTGAAGTTTATGTTACTTTTAAAGCTTATTATAGTTTTTCTTGAATATTCTAATTTTAACTGGAACTAATGTTTATACTTACAAACTGATATATAGGCTAGGGCATTTATGAACAGAGCCAAATTTTAGATGGATGTAGAAGACATAAATGAGAAAGCCAATGAATCAAATTTGATGGCTATGCTAATAAGTATATTTTATATCAAGTTACTATGCAGCATTAAATTTACTTCACATTTAATCATGATTAAACAGTTTTATAAATAAATACTGGTATGTAAAATAAGTAACAAAGAAAATTTACATTTGTAATTTTATTTGAAGGCTGAAATGGGGTAAGGGGCAAGTTATAATTTTTTACACACGTAATGGTGCAATTTTATTTATATGCTAAATGTTCAGTTTTTTTCTATTTATTGTAATAGCACTTTTGTAATATACTTTTTCAGCAAATACACATGGTTTTATTACATTAAAATATGAATGTGTTGATACTTATCGTATAATGCTATATAAGTAATAATTATGTTGAATATTTTCCCTGTTATTTATAATTTTCTACTATATTATTATTATTATTATTATTATTATTATAATATTATTATTGATCAACTTCTCTAAATACGAAACATACCGTATTTTTATAGCAATTAATTTTGTAATTTGAAAACACCCAAAAAATTTGCTATAAATATATTATGCTATAGATATTCAATACAGATTTCACTACTCGGTTAACTGTACTAATAAAAAAAATATGAAAAATTTCCATACTCATATTGTATTTTCTATTTTTAGATATTGCAAGAAGACTTTTAAGGAAGTTATAAAAAAAATTAATCTGAATAACTAAAACTATTTTAACTTGACAATTCAATGTAGAAAATTCTGACTGCTAATACAAAGAATTTTTTTTTTCATTTACAACATCCATAAAGGTACAATATTTATTATCACGTTCTTAGGAAGGGATGTTGTTTAGATATTTAATAGCTACATTAAAATTCTACACACCTATAATGATAAATCACCAAATTAATTAATGTACGACTATATGTTTTTAATTAAAATATTAAAAATTAAAAAACATGACTCCCAAAAAACAGTTCTCTTTATTGTAGGATAATTACTAACATAGGACAATTTTGTATATAGTATAATTTTTTTAAATTTATTTAAGCACACACACACACACACACACACACAGCCTGTGACACTCCCAGTAACGTAAGAATTCCAACGTGAGGTCATACATCTAAATCAATTCAGTCGTTCAGCTGCTACATTGGAACAAACATACATACGTACACCCTGAACACTCCTTTTTGGACAATCACGTGTATCTGGCAGACATGTACCTGTATTAGGCACTGAAATCAGATGTCAATTTAATAGTCATGATGCCAACAGAAAAGTTACTTGAAAACTATCGGATACAGTTAGTTAAGAAGATTAAGGTAGAAAGGAGAATTAAGTAGAAATGTAATAATAGATAGAGAAGTACACTAAACAGAATATTGGATATTTTTGCATTTTTGTTTTCGGAAAATGTAAAAAGATGAAGGCAGAAAATTGCATTGACATAAGAAATTAGTGTAAGGTAGCAAAAGAAGATTGGTCGAAAGAGATAAATAATGAGTTAAAAAAAAGTACGATTAGTGGAAAGACAGACAGAAAAACTTTGGGAAATGAAACCAAAATGTGTTAGTATCACAGATGCAAATGGAACACCAGTGTTAGCAAGAGAAGAAAGAGCTAATAAGTGGAAGGAATAGATACAAGGACTATACTGAGGGAGATAGAAATTATTAATGGCTTCGGAAGACTACACTACGATCTGAATTTGACAGAACTCTGAAAAGCAAGAGGAGTTGACTACAAACCATCTGAAAGCACTATGGTGTCTGGAAATGTAGAACTGAATAAGCGTTATGCATTAGTAAGCAACAATTACATCTGGAGAAATACCCTGAGACTCAAGAGTAATTGTTATATCACACCCGACAAAGCAAACACTTCATGCATTAGAAATATGCATATATGAATACAATGTGTGGTAGATGATGTATTAAATGACCAGAAAGAGCATAGGTAGAAATTGGATTCTTGCCCTCAAGATTAATTTTAGAGGGCAGACTTAAAAAGAGTAGTTGCCTACATGAATTTGTAGAGAAAGCATTTTATAATGTAGAATAGAATAAAATGTTAAAAAATTATAAGACAATAAGGATTTAAATAAAAAGAGGAAAGTTATTTTGCAATTTTATGTACAAGAATCAGGTAGCAGTCTTAAGAACAGAAGCAGAAAAAAGGTAAAATCTATTTTGGGAAGGAGTGTGACAAGAATGTAGTCTTGATGCTTTTTAACTTGTGTAAAAGAGGTAATAAAAGAATTGAAAGACAAATTTCAGATTGTATTAACAATCTAAGTTGGAAAAATAAGGTTTACTCTTACTGATAAGATTGTTCTTTTAACATAAATAAAAGATGGGTTGAATACTGAATGACATAGATTTACAGCTTACATAGATTCAATTTGAAAATAATAAGGGTAAAACAAAGGTAGTGAAATGTGACAAAGGAGGATAATGAGGAATTAAACATAAAGATAGGTGAAAAATTACTTAACATACATCTAACAAAAGTTTTGTTAATTAATCTTTTATAATTTTCCTTCTATAACTTGGGTATTTTTGGGCAATAGTTTTCCAGTTATCAGCCATTTAAAAGAATTACCTATTTCAAGTAGAATGGTTATTTTAAAATAAAAAATTACCATTTTGATAAGGAGTATAAGATGTGAATAGATAAAAGCTAATATAAGAATTTAAAATGGGTTAGTAAAAAAAATCTAAAATTAAGATTAGATCAGCTGATGTGCACCAACTTTCACAATAAAAGATTTAGCTAGTGTATTAATTTATGGGTAACAGTAGTTTAAAGATCTAGTTAACAATACTTTCCTCTCCGCAGTAGTTATCAAATTTTTATTTACAGATCTCATACCATCCAGGTCATATGGTTGTTTTTATAATCACTCACTTCTTCCTACTTCAAAAACTTCCTCAGTTTAGCAATTTCAGCCACATCACAGATAGTAATACCAATGCATGCTACTTTGAATTTACATGTCCAAAGAAATGACAGTAACACCTTTTATCTTTCCTGATTATTTAGAACAGAAGTCTATGAAATTATGATAAAAATCAAGGATACTTCTTTTATTTCTCAATCACATTTCTGTTAAGCTCCACAAGTTGTCTATTTTAATCTAACTCAGAATTACACCCATTTGAAGTGCGTGAAAACATTCTAAACTAAATATATATATATATATATATATATATTCTAAACTTATATATATATATATATATATAAAGTATTTATTATGCTGATTAATCTTTAATATTGCAAATTATTTTTAAGTTTTATGTGTAAATTTCTTTTCCCAAACAAATTATTTGTAAAGGGATAAACATTTATCAACCTTTTAATTCTTTATGCTTAAATGATATACTTTTGTTTATTTATTTTGTATATGTTTTATTAGTTTTGCGCGAAATAAAGCTTGTTTGAATTATGTTAATTGTTTAGAAAATTTTTTTACATCATCTTTGTGATCCTTATTTTTGAATACAATATAAAACAGTTGTGTGTTTATAGATTCTTATCAGAATTAAATTAATGCAATTTATTTGACTTTTGTCTGATTGCCCTAGTTTCTTGAATTCATTAAATAATTTTTTTTTGTATTTGATATTTTCTGATATTAATGCATACAAAGTGTGCATTATAATATAATGTATATTGTAAAAAAAGTATGTCTATTATATAAACATGTTTTTTATTTTTCCCTTTTTTAAATTCAGAATCCTCTTATCAATTACTTTAAAAGATTAATATTTTGTATGTTTAATTTACACTTGAATTAATTTTTAGTATTCATTATCATAAATGTTTGAGCACATGAGTTTAAGTTGTATGTGTGTGTATGAATAAATGTAGAAGGGATTTGATTTTCTTATTTATTAATAATTCTAGTGTTATCATTTATTTTTTCTTTTATTGATACAGTAATATCTCAGAAAGAATTTCATTTTGTATTCTACAAGTGAAAGTAAAGGAACCCCTTAATTTGTTGAAGTGTTCCAATCTGTTTGAAGTGTTCCAAAAAAACACGCTGGTTATTTGACAAATACAAAAAAAAACTGAAACTTATCCACTTGTTTCCTACGTGTCTTGTGGCAGCCATTTTTGTTACGGGGTGCACACCTATTTTTGTGATTTTAAGGGTTTACGGGAAAAATCAGAACAAAAAACTATTTGCCCTTTAAGGATGAAACAAAAAGCAATTTAATCGTTTTTTCTCAAGGTAAAGGATTAGTCCAGTGGTTTATTTACCAATCACTCTTCTTTCTATGAGCAAATTACCAATAAAGTTGAACATGAAAAAACAATGAAATTTCACTTTTGATAATTTTTTTCAAGAGGCGGGGATGCCATACACAGTTTGAATTATTTTTTTATATGTAGGTATATGCTAGTAGTTTTACCTGTAAATATTAATGATGGTATACTTACCCCTACATTTTTATGAATTTTTGAAAACTATTTTTTTTTTTAAATTCAAATTTAGGCTTTAAATCTCTGATGGGGCTGGTGATGAAAATATCAAATTTGCACAACTTGCAGTGTTTTTGTAGATGTTTACGGCAAATAAAAAAGTCTCTTGTGTATTGTACTAATAAAAAAGTTATAACCTCTCAAAAATTATGAAAAACCTGTTAAAAGCAATACCATTTTGACTCACTAAATTAGTGCTCCAATGGGCTTTCTCGTTTTCTTGGCACTTTAATATTTTTATAGTTATTACTATAGTTGAAATAAACTTGTTTCAACCATTCATTGTTCATGTTATAACAGACGCTTGAAGTCATTTCTAGTTGTCAGGAAATTCATGTTGCAATATGCTCATTTATGCTTGTTGCATCATTTAGCTTTGCAGTTACAGACTGATCAGTTTGACATTAGTCAGTGACCTGTTCACATCTTTACAGAGTGTCTCAAATTTCATCCTGTGTTTGGAAGTGTTTATTAAATAAATAAATTTTACTTAATAATATTATATTTGTAAATTTTAAAATCAGATAAATTTTTACATTATTTTTAAGTAATTTCACATAAAACAATGGAAGAACAATGTTCTATAGGAATTTATGTGAATGAAGAGTGTCATAAAACAATGTATGGTACAGTGCCAAAAGAACTCATTAAAATCTGTGAATTTAGTGATGAAACCCAGCAACTTACTTTTTTACGTGTTAATTCAGATGCTACTACTGTAAATATCATGAAAAACCTTTTGTCAAAATTCAATCATCTGTAGGAAAAGTTCTGTTGTGATGCTTTGAGAACTCATAAAAAACAGTTAAGAAAAATAACAGAGGAAGATCTTAAAGAACGCATTTTTCCAAATTTAAATTTAGTTCCTGGAAAGTCTCTGTTTTAAATGTTTCAAAAGTATTTTTTTTTCTGCAGAACAAAGAACTATATGAATGCAAAGACCAACAACAGCAATACATGGCCCCCACATCACAATATTGAACAATTGGATGCTGGCTATAGCATTTTCGGTATATCACCTCCATCAAAATTGAAAAAATTAAGCATGGATCAAAGGCCATCAGCATTAAAATTTAAAATAAATAAAGTATCTGAAAAATTAAAAAAGAATCTTGAATTGAATTTTGACTCAAAAGTTTCTGAAAACAAAAATCCAGCTCAATCTTCTTCACATGAATATGATGATCTTATATTAAAACTAAAAGAAAAATGTGTTCTTGCTTCTAAAGACGATATGGTTAAAATTATCAGTTTACTTCCCCAATCTTGGACCAGATCTAAAATAACACCAGAGTTCAATGTGTCTGAGCGTTTCGTTAAGACTACTAGAGAATTAGTTAATGAGAAAGACATTCTACTGGAGTTAGGTAAAAGATATAAAACAGAAATTAGTAACGACACAATTATGAAAGTTGTGTTATTTTATAAAGATGACAATAATAGCAAGCTGTGTCCTGGTAAAAAGGATTGTGTTAGCACGTATGTTGATGATGTAAATGTGCATAAGCAAAAGCACCTTGTTCTGATAAAATTAAATGAATGAAAAAAATGTAGGCTACTTTTTGAAATCTCAGTAAGGGTAAGTTTTACAAGCATTTTTAAATCAAAACTGTATTAGGTTAGTGGTATTGGTTAAGTTATCATTAAATTACAGTCAATCATTAATAATTTAAAACAACTATTTTAAAAATATTGAAAACATCAACTTCAACAACATAGGGGCTAAATAAAAAAAAATGTAAAGTGCAAAGAAGACACGAACCCCCTTGGAGTACTTATTTAGCGAGTCAAAATGTTATTGCTTTTAACAGGTTTTTCATGATTTTTGACAGGTTATAACTTTTTTATTAGTAGAATACACAAGAAACTATTGTATTTGTCATAAACATCTACTAAAACACTGCAAGTTATGCAAATTTGAGATTTTTATCACTAGTTATTTGAAACCGAAATGTGAATTTTTAAAAAACGATTAGTTTTAAAAAATTCAAAAAAATTAGGGGTACGTATATCTCCATTAATATTATTTATGGTAAAACTATTAACATATACCTACATATAAAAAAATAATTGAAACTGTGTATGCCATCCCCGCCTCTTGAAAAAAATTACCAAAAATGAAATTTCACAGTTTTTCATTTTCAAATTTATTGGTAATTTTCTCACTGAAAGAAGAGATATAGATAAATAAACCACTGGATCAATCTTTCATCTTGAGAAAAATGATTAAATTGCTTTTTGTTTCATCCTTCCAGGACTAATTCTTTTTTAGTGATGATTTTTTTCCATAAACCCTTACAACTACAAAAATAGGTGTGCGCACAGTAACAAAAATGGCCGCCACAGGTGATGCTTAAATAACAAATTTAAAAAAAGTAGTTTTAAGGTCCTGAAACAATTAGGAAACAAGTGGGTAAGTTTCAATTTTTTTTTAATTGGTCAAGCAACCATTTGGAACACTTTAAATGGATTGACCCTATTAATAAATGTGATTAATTTATTTACATACAATTATTACTTTTAATTTATTTGAAATAAGTAATACAATGTTTTAAAACCTTCCAAATAGTTAAGACTGATTGAAAGTAAATAGAAATCAAATAATTTGACCTAGTTTTCTCATAATCATGAGATGAAATTACACTACCTGTTCTGAAATTCAGTATTACCATCATAATATAACCATCCATCTTTGATGCTTGTAAAACAAAATAGTTATTGAAGGCTACTCAGATAACCAATTACACCAACAGGGTTTTTCTGGTTGATGTATAAGAATAGTGAATATTTCAATATCAATATTTCATTTTGATAGTTCTTAAAACTGGACCTGTGTTGTCTTTCCTGCAAGATGCTATAAGCATAGATAAATACAACTCATTCTACTAGTATATATTTTAAAATCTGAAAAATCAAATTATACAGCATTAAAAAACTTCAAAAAGTAGTAAAAATCAAAAGTATTGTTTTAAGAATCTTCAACATTTATAGCAGGAAGCAGTTATGTAAAATTATTATTTAGGATAAAAATGTTGCTTCGTCTATGTTTTTTTTTAGAAAAACAAAATGAAGATTAAGAACTACTCATGAAAACGACCTTATTAAAAAATTTGTAAAGATAACAATCACTTGTGTTGAAAAAATTGTTCCTTTTGTTCACAGATATATAACATATAAATGACTGTAAATGCAGATTTGCAACAAACCACACACATACATTGACCTCAAGGCATAATAAATTAGTGTTTGAAAACAAAAAAATAGCTCACAAGAATGTGTACCTGATATTAGCATCAGGTACCTTGTTCCTGATGTGTGAAAAGTGTTATACTAATTGTTAACCTAGGATGAAACATCTATTCTCTTTAACCTTTGCCTGACTGATAATTGCAGGGTACATTTTAACATTTCATATTTACAGAGAAGCCAAAGAGTTCTACACCGTTAAAATTCTTCTTTTTTTTGGTATTTCATCCACTCAGGAAAAAGTTAAAAAAATTAAAAACAAAACCCACAAAATTTCAACATACATAGGAAATATTTTTCCTATGAATTGAATTCAGAAAAAAAAAATCACAAGCATGTTTTTATGATAAATTACTTAGTATATGTTTTAACAAACTAGACAGGAAAGTATTACAATACAAATGTGACCAGTAATAATTTATGAAGTCATAATATGAAAAACGTACTATGGAAAAATTCTGAAATTGTCAAACTTTATTAAATTATGACAACACACCAAGAGGAAAATAAAATATAACTATTTTAAACAAAATGAAGACTTTTTCTTAACATGAAATAATAAAGAACACTTATTTGTTATATTAACTGATTGTTTAGTTAAAAAAACAGAGAGATCCAGCAGAGGATTTTTGCGCAGTTCTGAGCTAGAAGATTGTCTTTTCGTTATTTTATTTGTATAATTTTTTTGTGCAAGGAATAATCAAAACATACATTAAAAGAGAAAACTAAAAGAGGTATAATTTCATTTTGATTTAATATTAAAATAATTTTCTATTTATAAGAAAATTAAATTATTATAATTGTAATTTGATGAAATAATTAATAATAATGATTACAAGCATAAAGTTTAAACTCTATATACAGTGGTACCTTGAGATACGAATGTCCTAACATACGAATGTTTTGAAATACAACATGAAATATTCTAAAATTTATACCTCATCATACAACAAAAAATTTGAGATACGAATTTGCGATGTGCGATAATTGCATAGGTGATCCCTAGATGGCAGAGCATTCGCTCAGCTCTCCTCCCGCCGCTTCTGCCCGCTATGTCGCTCTGTTTGGTTGTTGAGACCACAGTCCTCTGCATGGCCGCCACGACGTGTTATTCGCTTTGTTTGTGCCTGTTTTTCGTGTCATTTTAGATAGTATATATACTGTACTCTGCATATTTTGTTATTTTAACCATGGATCCCAAAGTTAAAGACAAAACTGGTGGAAAGAAAAAGCCTAAGAAAATGATCTCAATGGAAGCGAAACATGAAATTATTGCAAAGCATGAGCGTGCTTGCACATTCGTATCATCGACTTGGCAAATGAGTATGGCCGCAATCCTTCTACAATATCCACGATCATCAAGCAGAAGGAAGCGATAAAGAAGCTGCAACCTTCCAAAGGCGTTATTATTTCAAAGCTACGAACTAATATACATGATGAGATGGAACAGCTACTTTTATTATGGATTAAGGAGAAGCAATTGGCAGGTGACTCTGTTTCTGAAGCGATTATTTGTGAGAAGGCTGGCGCCATCTTCCAAGACCTCAAGCGTGATGTAACTGAGACGGAGGGAGAATCATCGCAAGGCAGTGAGGGGTTCAAAGCTAGTCGTGGCTGGTTTGACAATTTTAAGAAACGAAGTGGCATTCATTCAGTTATTCGTCATGGAGAAGCATCTAGTGCAGATATTAAGGCGGCTGAAAATTTCATTAAGGATTTTGAAAAACTCATTAGTGAAGAAGGATACCTACCGCAACTAGTGTTCAATTGTGACAAAACAGGGTTATTTTGGAAAAAAATGCCTAGGCGCACGTTTATCACGGCTGAAGAAAAGAGTCTAACTGGCCACAAGGCTATGAAAGATAGGCTAACGCTTGCCCTTTGCGCTAACGCTAATGGGGACTTCAAAATAAAACCGTTGCTAGTCTACCACTCGGAAAACCCAAGGGCCTTCAAAGCTTATAAAGTTATGAGAGAAAAATTACAAGTTCTGTGGCGTGCAAACAATAAAGCATGGGTGACCTGTCAGTTTTTTATTGAGTGGATGAACATAGTTTTTGGGCCTTCAGTGAAAAAATACTTAATCGATAATGGTCTACCGCTTAAGTGTGTCCTTCTGTTGGATAATGCTCCCGCTCACCCTCCTGGCCTTGAGGATGACCTTTTAGATGAATTTAAATTTATTAAAATTGTCTATCTGCCACCCAATATAACGTCTACCCTTCAGCCCATGGATTAACAAGTTATTTCCAATTTTAAGAAACTTTTCACGAAGCATCTTTTCAAACGTTGCTTCGAAGTTACCGAAAATACGAACCTAACATTGAGGGAGTTTTGGAAGAATCATTACGACGTTGTGATCTGTCTTAAGCTTATAGATATTGCCTGGCAAGGTGTTACCAAAAGAACATTGAACTCAGCTTGGAGAAAATTATGGCCAGATGTTGTTTTAAAACGAGAGGGATTTGAGGAATTCGAACCTATTGAGGAGGAGATTGTATCCATTGGTCGCTCCATGGACCTAGAGGTAGACGAGGCAGATGTTGCTGATCTCATTGAGGAGTATGCTGAAGAACTCACGACGGAGGAGCTGAAGGAGTTACACAAGATTTCCCACTCGGGGGTAATGATGGAACTCAGCAGTGAGGAGGAGGTCGAGCCGGAGGAGAAACTTACTTCATGTGAAATTAGTGATATCCTTGGCAAGTGGCAGGAAGTGTCTGATTTTGTGGAAAAAAGACACCCAGAGAAATTGTCTACAGGAAGAGTGAGTGCCTTATTTGATGATAGGTGTCTCACATTCTTTCGTAACATTTTAAAAAGAAGGCAGAAACAGACCTCTCTTGATCGTTACCTTGTGAAGGTCTCACGCAGTGAAAGTCAGGAAAGGGAGGCCAAAAAGGCCCGACGTTAAAGTGATGATTAATAAACATTGTGTGTTATTAATAAATAAATTAATAAACATTATGTGTGTTATTACTCGTTTATTTATATACTAGTGTATATTATATGTAATTTAACTGTGTTTTGGGTTAGTTTCATATCGCTAGAACGCATTAATATATATTACATTATTTTAAATGGGAAAAATTGCTTTGAGATACGATTTTTTTGCCATACGATGATGATCACAGAACGAATTAAATTTGTATCTCAAAGTACCATATATATATATATATATATATATATATATATATATATATATATGGAAATTACATTTTGAGTTACAAGTGAATGGTATTTTCGTACTCCTCATACCTTAAAAAATTATGAAAATTCAATTTCATCCTCTAATCCCACTGTGCAATCGAAAATAATACCTTACTTTTCTTCAAAAAGTTAATAAAAAAATTGGATAAACGGTTATTCTTATTTTTTCTGTTCCTTATTTTTCTGGTTTAATGTTAATAATCTTGGGTTTAATTTTTCTTAAAAAATTTTTTTTGTTTTTCACTTCAACACATCATTTTATTTTCAAAACATTGTTCTAATTTTCATGTTAGCATCTAAATACTGATAAACATGACTCAAGGAGAACCAATCAATTTTCATAATCATATTTTTAGTATGGAGTTTATCAGTTAGTACCTTTACAGCTGTTAACCTGGACTACTTGCATGATATTACTAATAAGAAGCTCTATGTTCTTGTAACACACCTTAACAAAAAATGATTGTACACATTACAGAATCCAGAACATTTATTCTTTTCAATTTGAAAATGAAAACAATTCTTTTATTTTCACTAGTTTTATTTAAACACGACAGCTGTTTCAACACACAGAACCTTCCTCAGTTGTTAGTAAAAATACAAAAGCTTAAAAGTTAGATACAAAAAATAAGGTAAACACATTAAATCAGTAGAGATAGGTACGTGAAGATAAATAGCAACAGTAGAGAGTGTACATTTTTATCACTTATATGTAAATTTATCAGTTAATACTACAGAACAAGTAAAGGCATCATCCACTATCAGTGTTTAGTGTCACACTCTAAATCACCTTATATCTCCAGAACTACTTGACTGATTTTGACCAATCTATGTCATATTACTTATATATATGAGGCATTGATGCCATTAAATTTTCAACTTCAAAGGTCAAGGGGGAGAGGCTGTAGAGCAAGGTCACCTTCAGTATCACACGATTTTGCCTAATTAAGGTATTTATTTTTCTTAGTTGCATTTGTTAATTAAAAAATAGTATTTCTAAATTTTTTTGCAAAATCGCACTCCTACCCCAAAAAATGCTCTAAATAAACTAGTGGCTAAGTAGGTATAGTGCATGTAGTTGTCTGCTATGTTGTAACATCACAGGTAAGTGAAAGAATTAAATAAATGAATAATATTTAAAGTGTAAGAAAGTATTTTAAGTGGCTGCTAGTACCGCCACACCTGCACAAATGAAATACAGTATGCATGCGCGCTTTAGTTAGAATCATGGAATTAAATAAATTAAAAAATAATTTAAATAAAATGATAAATATTTTTAATTAAGTAGTAAGTGTATGTACACCATATATCAGAAAAATCCGCAACTGTGTAGTCAGCTTTTTTTACATCAGTCATTGAATTACTCTGCTCTGCAATAGTTATGCTTGTAAAGCTGTGTTATTTTATTAGTGGACATTTATAATATGCATATTTAAAATTTTAAATATTTCACCAATGTACAAGGTGTAATAAAAGAATAATGAGAATTTTTGAATTCTCCATGCTATGTCTTTTTGCCACCAGATGGCATCACTATTTATAATGTACATAATGTTTTCTTCAAATGTACCAAATAGATAATTAGGATGTGCAGTAGCAATTTATTTTGTTTGAAAATGACAGAACAAAAGATTTGTATTAAAAGAGGAATAAAATGGAATGAAGTTATGAAAATATCTTTTGATGAGGACGTTATTGTCAACAAGGGATGTCCTAACATATCTACAACTAATGAAAATACTGACAAAATAAAGGCCATTGAATCAATAATTATCGAATCACTACTAGTAAAGCTGCTGAAGAGTTGGAAATCTCTTATGCCTCAAATGAAGCAATTTTGACTGACAATTTGGGTATGAAAAAATTTGTTCCAAAACAGATAACCTCACTGATGACTCAGAATTACTCAAACATGTTATAACAGATGACAAACATGGGTATATGGTTACGATATTAAAACGGAGATCCAATTATTTCAACTAACAATATTATTTAGCAGTTCTACTCTGTTTAAATGAGACAATATAAAGAAAACAATCATAAATATGGGCAAACAATTCTTCTATTTTGCACCATAATAATGTTCCACTTGTAAAATGGAACATTACAGGCTCAACATACAGAATTTTCTATAAAGGTTACAATATCAGTTTTATATAAAATTAATTTTAATATTTGTTACCTGTTAGAAAATTAATTAATTTGTGATTATTCAGGCATAAATAACACCGCTAATGCTGTAACCTCTATTCTGCAGGCATGGTATTCTATGACTTTCTCTTGTTCATATTGATTAAGAGAACATTAAAAGAATAACAATTTGCCACGATAGACAACATAAAAAAGATATCACTAATCAAACTTAAGGCTCTACCAAAAAAGGCTTTCTACATATAATTGGGAAATGGAAGAAATAGTGTCATAATTGTGTCACATCTCTGGGAGACTACTTTGAAGGGTCAATATCAATATAGAAAAATAAGTAAATTTGTAGAAACTGTCCACCGATCAAATCAGTTAAATATAAAACATTATGGTATTTATAATAACATGAAATATATTTTTTATTTGATAAAAAAGATTATTCTAAATATTTTATTACATTCTTATAAATCTCTGATATGATTTAATATAAAGCTACATTCACCAGAATTTACAAAACAATCATATTATGTAGATTTAAGCGAGAGTTACGGACTCCCATCTGAATTGAGTGTAAAAAATCAATATTTTGATAATAAATTAAAATTGAGAACCTAATGTAATCAATTTGAAACACTCAAAAAATTTGCCTACTTTAACCACATCACTTACAATACAGCCAACATTAACAAGTTTGAAGTTATTTCTAGTAATACAACTTCAGAGAGAATATATTTTTCATGTTATAACCACAAACATTCTTTAAATGTAGTTTAACAAGTAAAATAAATCTCGGGGAAAAAATTTCATTCTTTTTCTGGGAATCAAGCTTACCTAATCCAGACGCCACTACATTAACTGGTCAGCCATAACACAATGCTACAAAATGCACACAGTCAAGATTGTAATAACCTGTCCCACAGCATTATCTGGTAGCCAGATTGAAATTTTAAAAAATTACATGAAAAAAATAATTACCATTGGTTCTACAAGCACAAAATTTTCTTGTCTAGAATTTGAGTATTTAAACATTTTGGTTAAAATTAAGTCTATGCAGCCCATCACAAATTCTTCCAACAAGTGTACATTAAAAGGTTAAGATCAAACTAATTTTTATGTTCTTGATCTATCACATTAAATTTTTTTTTAATAACCATGAGGTTCCTATGTACTGACAGACTTTAAAGATTTCTTGATAACCCTGATGTATTTGTGAACATTTACAAAAGTTAGTTTTGAAGTCAAGGAGATATTTTAGTTGTCAACCCTCCTAGCTGACAGTTAATGGGAACTTTGTAAATTATCACTTAATTTGAAATATTATACAATCTTTCTCCCCAAAAATTATGCCAAAATAAATTGAAATCTGAGATTAATGTCAGTAATAGTAATGACACAACAACATGAATGAAAAATATATTGAAATAACTGTAGAAAGTGTGTGTTTAATGATACTTGTGTAGCACCAGTTACATGTGACAATCCAAGTTCATTGTAAAAGATCTTCAGTCAATTATTACATATTAATATTGCTAAAATATTGAAAAAATAAAAAATAAATTATTCCAAGGTTTTAATAAACTCTGGCCAGCCAAAATATATCAATGAACATAGTGAAATGATTAAAATTTTAAGCAAGATGAAAAATCTAACATTCAAACATCTATCATCATGTGTATGATAACAGTATGGGAGAAATAAAGATATAATTTTAAATACGAAAATTCTAATAATTCCAGAATTATCAAAAAGTTGGGTTAGCAGAATTGATTGTACCAGTTGATACAGTTGTTTCATGGAATGAAAAACAATAAGCAAATTTCTCTAACTATTGTTACTTTCAGCAACAGATTAGTGCAGAAATTTTGCAATTTTTAAAAACTGAAAACTTATGTGCAAACATTTAATAAAATTAAATTCAGCAAATTATACTTTAATTAGAAAATTATTATTACTTAGCATTTATAAAATTTAAATATTTTTCCTATAGTAAATTTAAATAACTTATAAATATAACTCAGTACCTATTTATTACAAATTATAATCAATTAAAGTTTTTTTACAGTATCTGTACTGCACAGGGATGGGAAATTGTGAATTTTTCATTTTAAAGCATTATTTAAGTTGATCAACTGTCACTATTGACTATCCAGTTCCTAAGTTTGAAAATTCCAATGCTACAATTTTAGTATTCAAAAAGAAGACCCAGTAAAAAGTATTCAAACACCTAGAATTGTCAAAAGTAATCAAAGCCATGTTTCTTTTTTTTTATTCCCTACTCCCCTGAGCCGAAAGCTCAGCCCAGGAGAGTGTCCTTTAACTCAAATGAGCCTACCGGCAGAATGTCTGGCATGGTACGCCAGCTCACCGGTTGGATCTTTAAATCGCCTGCCTCAAATCCCCAAGGAGGGTAAACCAGGCCCGACTATGTCGTTCCTGGGTACCACCCAGGGACCGAGACTCGTGTCTTTAATTAAACCCCATCTTGATCTCCCAAGGATTCCCCAACTGCTCTCATCAGAACCAGCACATCTCAGCATGCTGGCCCTCCTAGTTGGGGCTGTCCTACCCATCCCTACAGTAACTAAAAACCCCTTCTTTCTTCCCTCCTCATCCTTTGCACACAACATTGTTCTCGCAAATTCATCAACCCTTCTCCAACCATATTTGGATGCTAACATATATCTTATCAACTCTGCTGGTTTCAGATCAGTAACACCAGCACACTTGCACTGTTCCCCCCACTCTGGGCACTGAAATGGTTTGTGTTCTACCATATCGCAAACACCACAATACATGCAAGCCAATGATTCCCTTCTGCAAATAAACTTCAAAGTTCCAGTGGCCCAATAACAGTTGCATAGTGTAAAAACCCAGCTTGCCATGACCTCTACTATACCATTCAGTCAAATTGGGTATAAGCCATCTGGTCCAAGCTGCCTTCTCACCCATGCGCTACTGCTCTTGCCAGATGCGCAGCGTCTTTGCCCTCAACTCAGACTTAATTCCACCAGAATGCTTACAAACTTGCTCCTGAACCAGAAGGATGATGGGGGAACCCCTGCCAAAACACATAATGCATCATAAGATGCGGTCCAGTAGACCACCACCACCACGCCCAATAGGGATCTGCAGTGAACTCTGACCAGCCTCATCCAATTCTGTTGGTTATTAATCACTGCAACCCATACCAGTGCAGCGTACAAACAGATAACACAGTCATCATAATGACTTTGTGTTTGAAGCCCTTGGCACCACATATGATGACAACCCATTCATGGCAGTTAGGATTCTCCTCTCAGCCCTACCACAGA
This sequence comes from Lycorma delicatula, assembly GCF_047948215.1. Taxonomy (NCBI): domain Eukaryota; kingdom Metazoa; phylum Arthropoda; class Insecta; order Hemiptera; family Fulgoridae; genus Lycorma; species Lycorma delicatula. Next base: position 295,845,523 of record NC_134455.1, read on the forward strand.
ATTCTATTATATATTCACTAAATTTACATGACTCTATCATGACACCAAGATACTTCACCTTGCTCACCGCCCAAACATTATGATCCCCAATTGTCAGAACAATTGGACCCATCCTTTTCCTCCCGGTTAGAGTGATATAATGACATTTTGTGGGTGAAAGGTGCAGCCTATGGTCTTTCATCCAATCATCAACCAAGATAAGAGCCATGTTACCTCTATCTTGAACCTTCTGCATTGCCTTCCTGCTAGCCATCAGCACAAAGTCATCCGCATAGGCGATAACTTCTGAATGTGGTGGGAATCAGATCCTAAGAACATCATCAAAAACAATCTTCCGTAAGAGGGGGCCAAATACAGACCCCTGTGGGATCCCCCCCCAAACATCTGAAAGCAGACACCCCTCCAACGTATTCCTAGCCACACCATTCTGCACACAGTATATTGCTTTGTGATTAGACTTGTTTCATTGCTCTTCTGATGGAATACTAAACCAAGATTTAACCTTTTACCATTTACCAAGATTTAACCATTTTACCTCATGTAAATAATATTCAGTATCCACAATTTAAAAGAGGTAATTTTTTATGAATAATCTTTAGTAAATGTGACAAAAACTAAGATTTCCTTAATTTGTTTTGGTATCTAATAGCTAAGTTTTATCTAAATGGTTAGCTTAACAAAAAAAAAAGTTGACTGTTGAGCTCCATAAAAGCCTTTTACACAATAACTGCTACATATTAAAAAAATGAGTGTGGTAAATGTCATCAGAAGGAATTACAAAGCTATTTTTTTTTTCAAGTGATGGACTTCAAAACAGTACAGAATCATGGTTTAAATGTTTTTCAGTGACTTTAATAATTACCCACTGATCAACAATGCAGAGCTTCAGCAAATCAGCACTATAATTTATGGTACAAAAATATTGATTAATGCTTTGCGAGATTTTTTTGAAAATCACAGCTACTAGAATGGAGATATTGTTTGGTATACAAGATCACAGATCTCTCAATAAATGAGTTTATATTTTATGAGAATTTTTAAAAAGGTGAGGTATTTTCTCATGATCCTAACAGCCTTTATAGACTTGGGACTAGGATTCATGTCCCTGACCATTATTCTGTTGAGTTAAGAAAACTGCTTGCACAACATAAAAATTAGGAATTAGATACACATTTCAATTCTTATCACAGTCAGCAGTTATACAAGACTTAATAAAAATAAGTAAATGTACATATGAAAGAAAAAAATAAATAAAACTATACTGAAGCTACCCTTTAGTTTCTCTCTAAACAGCTAACATAAAAATTATTTCTTTATTTTCATTTTCTTTTAATCTATTGTTATTTAGTTTCTTATTTAAGATTTATGAAGATAATTATGAAGATTATAATTTAAGAATTGAAATGGGCGTTCAGCTAATTTTGTGTTTATGTGAACAGTTCTTGGTTGTACTATTTACTTCATTCCAATAACTATTTAGTTTAGGTTTAGCTCATTTTATGAACCAAAAATATGTTCATGATGAATAGAAACATAGATATTTAAACAGACAATCAAATGTTGAATTGGGTTTAAATTTCTAGTAAAAAAAAAACTGCTGAAAAAGGAAACAATTAATGAAAAATTGGACTTTATCCATATTTCTTTTTAAAATTTAATTTATGGTGACAATGTTACTGAAAAAATATATTTCCTGAAAAATATATTTGATTAGTGTGCTAAAAATAGATTTCTTATTTAATGTAACAAGGCAAAATTTCATAGAAGCATCTGTTATTTTAGCTGGCACTAATATATTTTCCCCTTGCAAATACAACAATACAATATAAGAAATATTATCAATTTTTAGTCCTTTATTTCAGATTCATTACATAATCATATTCACCCACATAATATAATTATGCTCCGTTTAATTATTTTAAAATCACCTAATAAAATGTTAACTATCAGCCAGTGAACTTATTGATAAAAATGATCATGAAAGTACTTGTAAAATCACTCAAATCGCTCACACAATGTTTTAAAATATTACTTTATCTTGTTTTGAAATTATGAATAATTAATTAAGATTTTTAACTAAATGTTCATTTCGGCTATAACGAATAATTTTTAGTTTATAACTTACCTCCATATTCTTGTAGCTAAAAAAACTGCTATCAGTGTGTACCCGCCAATTTATAACCTGAGATTCCTTTTGTTTACAAATTAAACATTTTAGTACAAACCCGGGTTAAAAAATATTTTTTACATCACGTACTGGTAGAAACAATAAAATATCCATGTTAACTTTAAGTCGTGAGGTTAAAATTCCTAACACAGGCGAAACCTTTAAGTTGACATATAACGAAAGTTTTGTAACCGACAACATATGGACGTACAATTCACAACACAATAAAAAATTCGAATATCTCTGTTTTCATTGGCTGATCCAACTGGCAGTTATTGAAATTTAGCTACGGTAACCTGTGGAAATATTTGTAACATGCATAAGTTTACAAGTTATGTCAATAACTTGAGATTAGCTAAGAAAAAAAAATTTGATTTAGAAATAATTAATCAATTGCCGTTTTAGTGATATAATTGAAATAAAACGGTTAATAATCTTCTTGTTTCAAAAGTGTAAAACTAATTTAAATATTATTTAAAAGTAACATTTAGAAACTTAATAATTAAGTAATATTCTTCTAAGGACTACCAGTTTGAGACGGAATATGATGTAAACATTGTCAAATATATTTCTGACATTTATAAAAATGCAAGTAATAGTATTGTACTACACAACTTCTAGTTATTAAATATATATTAAAAAAATATTATATAATGAAAATAATAAATAGTTTTAAAACTGATTTCTTCAAAGTTCATAATAATTAAGTTCCTAGCTGGATGACACGAGACCAAACGCCCACAAAGAAAAAGCCGTGGCAGATAGCGCTACCTTCAATGCGATATTTTGTTTTGTGTTGTGTTGTCACTTGTAATTCTCATATTGTGTAATTTCACATAGTTACACAATTTTATCTAAGTAAATTCTACCAGCAAAAAAAAAAAAATACTTCGGAATCCTAGATTCTTACTCTAAAGCAAATTAAGGGCATTTGTTATTGGATCGGTGAGACCGATTGAGAGCCTACACCTCCAGCTGAAGGATGAGTGGCTTGTCATCAGGTAGGAAAATTGTTTTTTTTTCTATCGGTTTCTAATTTAACTAATTGGAAGAGAAAATACGGTTTATAAATTATGTTATTGGTAGAATTTTTCTCATAATCATAACCAACATGGTTTGAAAATCAGGATTTTTTTTGGTGGGGGGGCGAGTAGCACACCCTTCGATTTTCAGATCGAAATGTATTTTTAAGACGTTTCGTTTTTACGTGCAACATAATAAAATATCTTTGAAAGATTCGTTGAAATAAAGACTTTTTTTAGGTTTTAAAACATTTGTTTACTTTTATCTGTATCAGGAAAAAATATTGTTGCTTCTCACATATGAATAACATTATCTATATGTTTGAAAATATATTTTTGATTAAATTCCCTTGTAAAAAGTAAAACACATTAATCATCGGGATGACTGGCATTTAATATCATTTGAATCGTATTCCACCTAGGTTAGATTACTTAGCCTGTGGGAAGTTATTCTTATTATCTAACTGATTTTTTTTTGTGTAAATTTCGTTTTGTTAAATATTTTAACACCAAGAATACTTAATAAATTTGTTTAAACTGTCATCTCCCTAATTAAGTATTTGATTTAGTTTGTATTGCGATCGTCCAATATTGAACTTAATTCTGTATTTTATCCTGGCATGTGCTCTTGCCTATTCTCAGGAATAGGTATGTCATACCTAAAAGTGATTTTGTATGTCAGATGCAACCATTATGTTTATAATGTGATGCAAGTGAAATTTGTTTTAGTTGTAATTCATTTCTGTTAAAATAAAAATTGTAATGTATTTTTTTAACATATTATTGATGTATAAGATTCGTAAGGAATTCTGGTTTAGTTGTTATTGTGTTTAAAAATAAGTAATTCTTTGAAAAATACATGTATACAAGTTTAACTTTTAGTATCCAACATTTTAAATTTAGTTTTTTAACATATTTTATTTTTATATTATAACCCTGCACATGCTTCTGTGTATATTTTAATAAGGAAGTTGGGGTAGTTGAGATAAATAAAAAATGCTATGCCCTTGTTGGGAATCAAAACTGGGATCATTGCTAAATTGCATTTTTGTTTATATAATATTAGGTTTTTAGATACACTTTTGCTTAGTCTATCTTTGCTTACTTCATTCCATTAATCACGTAGACTGTTTCAAACAAGCTAAAATGTGGAGATGTCATTATTGAATACACTTAAAGTTGTTACAGGAACTTTATTAAATGAAAGAGTTTAAAGATATTGGGTGTTCTAGTACTGGATAGAGCATGTAAATTCTGTTTTTACATAATTATTATTTTACATTTTCATCAGAAATTTGTAAATGTACCACTTGCAGCTGTATTACATGCAGTAATATAATATGACCTTTCCTATGTGTTTGGATGTAAGTAAAATAAAATTCAGATACACAGTTTACACTTATTCAGAAATTTAAACAGAAAACACACCAATCTTATGTGAAACAAAACTGGGGGGGATTACAGAACTTGAGGGAAATTTTTTAACTGTAGAACTACAAGCAAGATAAACTAAAACACATTTGTCTCTCCGTACTGTTTACAATTTTCGAAACTAAATACAGGACTCAATACGGTTAAATTAAATTCTAGAATCTCTTATTAGAGAGGTAGCTGAAATCGAGCTTTCTGGTTTAAGTAATGCATTTAGATACAGTTATTAATTTAGAGTTTAACAACTACTAATTGCACTAATTGGCAACGTAACGTCATTTCCAGAAAATAAAATTATATCTATATTTTTAGGAAAATCCATTGAAAAATTTAGGATATATATAAATATATTTTTAATAAGGACATACAAGTATATGGTAGAGTATTATCTAATGTCTGTAGTTTAAGAGAAATTTCTATATTGAATAATAAATAATTATTTATTATGGTCTCATTTTGGGTTTGCTTTGTGAGATGCTAAACAATTATTTAAGAGAATTTATAATCTTAAAAAGTAATTAATATGTTAATGGTCATATTATATTACACAGAATAAAGGAAGAAACTATTTACATAGAATAATATAATTTAAAGTTAATGAACATCTCTCATTTATGGTGATAAAATTTAACGCATTTAAGTTCATGATCGGTAGGTGAGTCAAAACAGTCAAGCCATTCTGTACATTTTATTACACCTTTTTTTCGAATTCCTGTGTTAAATTAAATTTTGAACATAATATTAAAAAAGAATACTAATTATTAAAAAAAATTGTGAAAAATATGTTGGCTCCTTTATATTTTTATTGTATGCAAGCTTATTTCTTAAAAAAATCTTGATAGAGTTCTCTTTACCAAAAATTCATAACTAAAATTTAGATGAACTGTGATTTTTTACCCTAATTTTAAACTTTCTGTCTAAGGTATTGCCCACTATTTTCTAAATTAAAATAAAAATTGCGTTGGTAGTCGAAAAATTAAACTTTTTAACTGGATGCGGGATTGAAATTCTAACAGTGGTTAGGGAAGCATATAACTATTAAATTATAACTAAACAAATTTAGTTTTAAGTATTTAAAATATATTAACATAATTTAAAGTACAAAAAGCAAGTAAAAACATGTACACTATACACATGCACAAACTTGTAAATACAATCTGTAAACAAAGCAACCGTTGTGAAACTGGATTTGTATTTATAAAACCAATTCAGAAATGTTAACTACTTTACACAAATAAAATGAATACACATATGACCTCTCAGTCGTGTTTTCAAATAATTGCTACTATAGAGTCCATATTGATCATAACTTTTGGCCATCTAAACAAAATAGTAAGGTCATGATTGATATGTGCAACCTATCAATTGCAACCTAACCTTAGAGAAAAGCAATGTGTAGTAAGTTAGTTTACTTTTTAATTATTTATGATTAAAAAACGTTCATTAAAGAAATTTTTTTTATAGATAAGAGCATTTTATGCAACATTTGTTTTCTTTTTCTCAATGAAATTGGTCTATTTTTTTTTTTTTAATTAAAGGTTATTTTAAAAATAATCATCAGTAAATATTGGATTTTCTAATATAATTTTTTTTAAATTTATGTTTAAAATAAATTTTTTAAATCGGTTATTCCATTTGTCCAATGCATGGAAATTAACTATATTTGCTTACCTTCCTTAATAAATCTGGCAAAATTTCAGTTATTTCAGTATTAACTTCAAATGCTCTGCATTTTTTGGGCCTTTTCTGTTTTCCCCCACGATAGCTTTTTATTTTTTTTCAAAAATAACTAAAAACAATCATTTTTACATTTATATCACAATAACTAAATAAACCAATAAAAATTATAAATATAATCCAACCAAATTTAACCTATGCTCGCTTCCCCTCACTAACCTTGACTAATTTATTATTTAAATAATACAAACGTTACTGTTAATTAATCAAGATTAGTGAGTGTAGGTTAAGTTTTGTTGTAAACAAAAAAATGTTTCTTGTATGCATTTTGTGGTAGAACCAAGGACATTAATTTCTGCAATTGTAGCATGCAATGAACCAGTACTAAAATCCATTTTTTTACAAGTAAACTAATTGCATTTGAACTAATTGCCCATCTCATTTTTTTTCACTTACTCTATTGTTCGTTTCTAGGAAAAAGTTTTATAAAATAGAAAATTTTATTGGGTTAGACTGGAGTCGCATGTGAGCCTTACAATTTTATAAATGATAATTTTTTTTTCAAATTATAATAGTTGTAATATGACATATGATAACTTATTTGTTCTAATGAACAATGACTATTATCTAATGAGTTTAATATTTTGTTAATCTTTATAAATAAGATGTCATTTAACTATGTATGAGGGTTTTCTTTGTAAGTACAACAGTTCTCTGTTCTATACTACAGCAGTACATTTAAATTTATTGTTATTTCATCTGCCAGATATAAGATAATTAAATAATAAAGACTAAATAATAAACTAAATTTACTTAAACATCAGCACTAAAGTGGGTAGATTGTTCTTTTTTTAATTTTAGTTATTGAACATTTCACTGTTAAAACTTTAATATTTTTTTTTTTTTTTTATAAAGCGAATTATTCCAACTTGTTTGCAAGATTACTACAAATATACTGTAGTATTAAAGTGATAACTTTTGGTTATCAAACTTCATAGACAGTTATGTAGGTTGCTTCAAATCAGGCTGAAGCAAGGGGTGCATGATAGATGATGTTGCAGTCTATACAATTTCTTGGAGTAGATAATTCATTAAACACTGCTTCTGGTGTTTGAAATTTGTTAAACAGTCTGTTAGATGTTCTGGATGCATGGGTATTTTGTATGCAATAAATCATTTATTAAAAAATGAGACTGTAGTGGCAAAATAAATGAGTTGTTCAGAGAAGTTTTTTTATATTAGTACTCAGCAGTTTTTTAAAAGAAATTGTTTAACAAAGAAAAGAGCATTTAACTTCCTATGATGCTTCCAAGCTTCTTAGAAGAATGTTCTGATGTTTTCAGTAAATATGTTTTCCATCTGAAGCAAACTATTCTGGATTTGTTACATAGCACGAGTATATCACGCAGATAAGATATTTGCATCTACTTCGTGTACTTTATTTAAAAGCTTAACTTAAATATAACTGGACATAAAGGTTTCCTTTTTTGTAAGCTATTTCACTTTTTAATGTTGCTTGTTGAAGCAACTCTTCGTTGATAATTTGTTAATTTCTTCTATTTCATAAAACAGAATATTCACATTTTCAATAAATATTAGACCCCAATCTGTTCAGTATGTTGTAAAACATAATTTCTTAATGTTTTTTATTATCAGAGTTTAAACTTTTATTTATTTGCTGCCCTAAAGTTTTAATTTAAGCTACACTTATTCATTAGTTATTTTGTGTTAAGCAAACCATCAGCCTGGTGTAGTATATGTTGCTTACTCTGAAGTAAATGTTTAGTTATGTATGTCTACAATTTTTAATTTAATTAGCCTTTGTTGCTTATAGCAAATTATTACTTTTATCTTTTGTCAGTGTGTTATATGTTACTAGTCTCAATTCTTGCAGTCTCTTTTTAATAAACATATAAATGTTAAAAATACCCATGTTGCTACCTTTTCTAGTTAATTAAACATTAATAAAAAATCTTCATTATTGAGAAGAAATTTCAATAAAACCAGGACTACTATATTCCAGATAATTTGAATCTCCACATCATTAGTGCAACCATTTCATGAAAGTGTGGATGTTTTCAATGCAGATCATGTATTGGTTTTTAAATTCTTATTTCTTTTCATTTGTTTTCTGTGGTTTCCTTTACAAATTATTTCTTTAATAAATGATGTGATTTCACATCATTTGTTTTTCACTTTGGGATTTTCTATCTTTGGTTTTTGTGATTAATAAATTAGGTAGGATACCTCTGACAAGGGAACATGGACTTCCGAGTTAATAAGGGACATCAAACTGTGATTCAGAAGGAAGACTGGGGAGCCGAGCTATTGGCTCTCGTAGTTCCTTACGGGCGATGGCTGTTTCAGGACACCTAAGCCGGGAAGCCCAAAGACAGCACTTTGGGCTGCAGTATTAGTAGGCATTTAGACATCAGTATTATTATTAAAATAACGCTTAAGTCAGACAAGGCATTCAATACCATTAAAATATTGTGTTGTAAAGACTGAGAAGCGTGCGTCACATTATTTGGTTTTTAGCACAGCACTGGTCGCCAAGAGCAAATATGCCGGCTACCTAGAAGATGTCTTGAAGACCTCATGAAGGAACAAGGCTGGGTATCGAGGAACCGCAATACGGGGCTGATTGACCCGGGGGAGAGGTCAGCTTAGCAGCGGAGCCGTTGTCTGTCCTCACAAGCGTGGATGGATAGCGGTAATGACATTCCCGGGACACCAGATCCCCGTGCGAAACACTCCGCCGTGGAACCGTCACCTTTTGGTGGCATTGAAGCGGACGGGACTGGAGGATTACATTGTCCGATGCATCCCGGCTGGGGTGGGTTCATACCTGTCTGGGCGCTGCACGTGCCTTTTCGTGAATTCGGTTTCTAGATTGGTGATAAGGCGCAGATTTTGGTTTAGTAGGTTTAACTTCCACATACCCGCGGGCGTCATGCTTCAGGCCTTCTGGGCCTGCATGGCTCCAAGGAGCGATACCATCATCTTTGCCCCTTCCGGTCGGTATGACGGCCGGAGACTGAGGTAGTTACATTACTGCGCACGCTAAATGAAAAAAAAAAAAATTCTTTTCGCAGATTATGTTTCGTTCCATATTGCTGATTTGAGTTTTTTTTGCTTTTTTATAGTTCTATATGCTTTAGATCTATTTATTTTCACAGTTTTTCTTCATAAACTTCGTGATGATGCATAATAACGAGGATTATTTTCGCTTTTATTGTTAGTTTCTGGAAGGCTATTATTTAATATATCTGCCAGCAATCTTTATTTTTCTCTTTAATTTCTGTGACTTTTTCTTCCATACTTTTCTCTCTTTCAGTGATTTCACCTATAGATTTAGTTTTTTTTTGGTTTTTTCTTTGGTAGTATTTTCTGTTTCTTTGTCTTTTCATTTCTTTTTCTTCGGATGTCATTTTATCTAGAAATTTGCGTTTCCTCGCATTAGTCTTTTCACTTTTCACGTCTCAAATAAGCTGAACTATTTTTTTTTATCTGTTTTTGGTTTTTTATTTTTATTTTTCTCCATCATGTCGCTGAAATAACACAAAATTGACGTAAAATAACAAAATCAAATACCTTTCATACTTGTAAAGATCAAACATCATTCTGACACTGAATCACATCATTCCGGGAACGTTCCCGAAATTGTGATTTGACATAATGTTCTTTATACTGGAATGACGCCATCTTGGATGCCGGCTTTCAAGGTTACCAATTAAGAACCAAAATGTTTTTTAAGAAAAATCCAAAAATACTTAATGTTATCGGCCAAATAGGTGCTAAGTGGCGTTCTCGTAATGAAATGCAATTTAACACAGTTGATGAATTGAAAAGTACTTACCAGAAATCACAAAAAACTTAACTTTGTTGACAAAACTTCACATGACTTCTCACTAGCACCATCTAGTGCAACTTAATCTAAAAGTTACAATAATAATTTATCTATACATGCCACCTTTGTTTCTTTTGAATTAATGTATGATATAAATAAGTGAAGATAAGTTATTGAATTCAGAATATTTTGTTGTTTTTTTTTTTATGGGGAAGAAATATAGTGATGCTCTAAATAAATTGTTTTTAATTTTTATAAGACATTTTGACAGACAGTTTGGTAATACAGTTAGAAAGTAGAAATAGTATCTAATTAAAAATGTCTTACTACAGAGAGTGTTTTCCTGTAGGAAGAGTGTGGATAAAGATAAAAGTTGAGTGCTTTTTCTTACCTTTTTTGTTAGACTTCAAAGAGGGAATGTAAGGGTCATCCAGTTGTACATCATTTAAAAACTATAAAGCCCTTTAAATTGTATGTTCTAAGTTACTTCCAGTGCATAGTAAATTTTCATTTGCTATCATTAAAAATTGTTACTATTGAAGTATATTACAGGCGTATTAATAATTCAATATTTATGAGCTACAGTAATTTAATAGTAGTACTGCAGTTTTGAAAATTAATATTTTCAGTTTTTGTAATGTAATAACTTCAATTGAAGTTACAAATAAAATATTTCTGCTGAGAAGCAGTTTGTTTTTCAGTCTGATAATTTGTTTTTTATAGATTTTTGGGGGATTTTTATTTATTCCAACAGATAAATTTTAAAACTGTTGAGGAGACATTACATTTCGGTTTAATTAATTTATGATGATATAAGTGTAATTGTTACGTTAATAAAGAAGTAAGCACTATTACCATCAGCTAGACTGTAACATCTGCGATTATTTTTCCTTTTGATAAGAAGAAAAGGGTTTAGACAGTAAATAAAAATTGTACTACAATGCAGAGACTAGAATTGACAATAATTCCATGTGATGAAAGATAAAAAAGCGGGATTTAGAACTACATGATTCATTTGTATGAATAATTCATAAAAAATTCTTAATGTCTTGTTTTAAATTTTTTTGTAATTTTTAATTTATTCATGTTCGGTGTTCTTTATCAACTGGTTAAACAATTTAGTTAACAACCTGATCAATGAGAAATGTTATTCAGAAACTGCGGTTAATTATAAAATTAACGATTACCCTGATTTTTAATCCATCCTTCAAGCGGATTGGTTATCTTTGTGACCATATCGTATTTGCAGATTTAGCCATACTATATTAACATTCAGAGGGAGGTATATTCACTTTTTTACAGCAAATTTCATTTGAGTTCAAGGGATTCAAACTCTGCGATTGCATTGGTAAATTTCGGTGACTATAGGATGTCTGAAATAAAAATTTTCCAAAGGCCTGGAGAACACTACAAAAAGGATATGACGGTACTTCAAGGATATGAGTTAATGATATTCAAAGCCTTATTTACAGCGTATAATTCAGCAGTAAAGACATTCGTATTACCAGATAGACCAAACATATAGGTTCGGCCATTAACAAAAAATGCGCATGCAATAGTATCGTTCTGTTTCGATCCATCCGTATATATTACCGCGTCTGGCTTTGCCTTGGAGAGAATATGCTGAAAAATTTGCTGAAAGAAAATAGGTGGTTTCATTCTTTATTGTGTATCGTCGTGAGGTCAAACATAAAATTTATAAGGTTGATTCTCTACGGAGCATATTTACACGGATATAATGTAAAAATAGAAGGTGCAGTAAATGTCGGGCACAAATACCTACAGTTGCATTATAATGTGTACGGTACTCATACCTTCGAAAATAAGGATTTCGAAGGACTGCGTCAAAAGTCGTATGATTTGTCTGTCCCGTAAGACGGTTAAAATAATATGCTAAAACCTGGTTCCGTCTATCCCAAAGTGATGGCTCACCGCAGACCGCAGTCAACAAGGATGCTTACGACAGGGCTTGATCTAAAGGCACCTGTAGCAAGCCGAAGGAAAGCTTGATGTATAACATCCAGCATTTTAAGCACGGTATCATGCGCTGAAGAATAGACGACACAACCATAATTCAAACGGGAACGAACTAAGGCATAGTAAAAACGCAACGTACATGACCGATCGGCACCCCAATTGGTGTTGCTAAGGGTTCGCAGCATATCTAAAAGTTTGGAACATCTCGTTTTTAATTCTATGCTATGTTTGACCCTTGTAAGGCGGCTATGAAAAAATAAACCTAAAATTCTGACATCGGGAGAGATAGCATTTACATCTCCACTGAGAAAGACTTGCGGAATAAAAGGGTTCCGCAGGCGAGAAAAGACTACACATTTTGTTTTCTCAAGTGAAAATGTAAAGCCGATGACTTTGAACCAAGCTTCAAGACGAGATACAATGTTTTGTATAAGTCTTGCAGCTGTGGTTGTCGAACGGGACGCAATATATATAGCAAAATAAGCAAGAACATGAAACAGGCGTCTGCACACATTTAGTAATGCTGTTGTTGGCGATAAAAAACAAGGTGGTACTTAATACACTTCCTTGAGGTACTCATTCTCCAAGGCGACGCTACCCGAGAGAGAATCTTCAACACGAATACGGAGAGTTCAGCCATTTAAGAACGCCTAATAAAAGCAAGCATATCGCCCGTGACACCCCATTCTTTGAGGGTGTCTAGGATATCACGTCGCCAGACCGTGTCGAACGCTTTTCTGATAACAAAGAAGATAGCGACGAGGCGCTATCGTAGTAGGAAAGCGTTCTGAGTAGCTGTTTCCAATGACGTTAAATGGTCAATGGAGAATCGTCATTGTTGGAAACCACACTGTTCTGGAAATAAAAGACCATGTCCCTCCAAGTATCACGTAAGCAATTCTCCCAATTACTTTGCGTAAGACGCTTGTCAAGGAGATAGGGAGGTAGCTTGAGGGGCTTGTTTTGGCGTTACCAGGTTTAAGTACTAATACAACAGCGGCTTCTGACTGGACAGGTTGGAAAACTTGCGTAGAGAATAAATCATTATAAAGGTTCAATAGATGATGTAACGTCGAATGAGGAAGGTGTGACAACATACCGAGAATGTCGTCAGCTCTAGAGGATGTGTTAACGTGAGTTTTTAAGTGTGCGTGACAACGCTTTGAATGCGAATGGCGCATTTAATTCACCGACTGAATCACCAACGTTCAATGATAACACTTCCATCTGTATCGTGTACCTCTGAAATTCGTTACTATATGATGAAGTGAGAGATATCCATCGGAAAGAATTCGGCAATCATCATTCCACCAAGGAACGGAGGGACGTCTAGAGTTTCCCGATGTTTGGGATATATTTATTTGCATTATCAAGTATCACGGACGTAAAAGAGAAAGTTGATCAAGGACGCCCGCGCCACTGTCATACTGTGATACTGTAAAGGCTTTATGGTAACCGTTCCAATCCGCCTTTTCAACAATCCATCTTTTTCTCACCTCGTGGTCTACATCAAAAGTAATAATAATTGACCTGTGATCATTGCCGTGAAATTCATCACAAATAGACTAATTAAGACGAGGAAGTAAACTCGGCGAGCATACGGAGTGGTGGTCGATATTGAATAATGTTCCAGATGATAAGGACATGATTGTGTGTGATCCATCATTCAGTAGATGAAGGTTCAAATCTTGCCTCACTCTGTTTACCATATTTCCTCGAGTAGAGCAGAAGGTTGAGCTCCAGGAAACATGGTGGGTATTGAAGTCTCCTACTATTAACGACGGCGATGGTATTTGTGTGAGATTTGCTAGTTCTAGAGCATTGAAGAGTTTGGTAAAGATACAAATTGCAGATTTACAATTTGAAGGAAATAGAAACCTACACAATAACAGCAGGAATAAGGATAGCTAGTGTTATCCTTACCGCTGACATAAAAATCCTTATTATCCCATGAAAATAGCACTCTCACTCACCATCACTACACCATCACTCTCTCTACTGTCTATTAAACAGTCGTATCTCACAGAAATAGCTTCTGAGTGTTATTGCATCTCTTTGAATATGCATTTCCTGGAAGCACATGATTTTTTTTCCCCCCTCTACTCTCCTGGGCCGGACCGACTTGATGGTATTACGCCACCCAGGGGAGTGTCCGTTACTCTAATTAGCCCACCCCACCTACCGGCATGGCAGGTCGGGCTAACCGGTGGCTCTTTTGAGGTTTCTTTCATTTTTTGTCCTTTATGGCACCACACCATACTTCAATGCCGTGGTGTGGCCCATGGATCTTTTAATATTTTTTATTCCTACCAAACACACCCAAGGAGTCCTCAGCAGATCATTGAAACCAGCACACCTCAGCATGCTGGCTCTCACTGCAGAGGCTGTCCACCCCACCTAACAAACTAGCACCCCATATTTCTTTCATCTATGTTCTTATGTAATCAGCAACCTTTTTCCATTTTACCTCACTATCAAGCATATAGTCAACTGTTTCCTTCGGCGTTTTCCCTCTAATACCTGCATGCTGCCTTAACTCCTGCCATTTGTGGCACCTCAAAATGTTATGCTCAACATCATCTTGTTCTACACAGTACATACATATAGGCTGATCTCTTTTGGCAATTTTATGAAGATATGCATTGAAACAACCATGCCCTGTTAAAAAGTGTGTAACATAATAATCCATTTCACCGTGACGCCTACTTGTCCATATTAATATGTCAGGTATTAATAATCTAGTCCAATTAGCTACCCCTGCATCCAGCCATCTTTGCCGCCATAAGTTATATATCTCTTCTTTTACTTCATTATCTGTTCTGCCTAAGTATTTCTCAACTCTGTATTTAGCGATAAGATCTATAGGGAAAACTCCAGAAAGGACACAGAGGGCCTCATAAGAGACCGTTCTGTAGGCCGATACAACTCCTAAGAGTACCCCTCTGTGTATCTTCTTCATTCTATCTATATTCCTTCCATGCCGGAACGGCATACAACATTGCAGAAGTCACTGTCGACGCAAGAAGTCTTCTCTTCGAAGCCCGTGGTGCTCTCTTCTTTGACATTAACGCATTCAAACTTCTCATCATTCTTTCTGCACTATCACATATTTTTAAAACATGTTCTGTAAAACGATAGTTTTTCTCCAATGTGACTCCCAAATATTTTAGCATCTGTACTTCCTCTATTCTGTGACCATCGATGTGTATATCAACCGATTCTAGTACCCTACGTCCGGTGAACTTGACATATTTACACTTATTCACAGATAATTGTAACCCTCTTGTACGCAACCATCTAGCTACTATTTCTAGTGACAGGTTTGTCTTATCTTTAACTTCTTCCATTGTTTTAGCTTGTACGAGCACAGCTAAACCATCAGCATAAGCAATAAGCTGTACCCCTTCTGGATACCTTAAACTAAGTATGCCATCAAAGACCAGGACCCATAGTAATGGGCCCAGTAGTGAATCTTGCGGCACACCGCCTGACATATTGAAGTGTACTTCATCTTCTTGTGTACTAATCTTACACCTTCTTTCATTGAGATATTCCTCAATTTGTCTTCGCAGGTATGAGCTGATTCTCTTCTCTTCTATGGCCATATTTATGTATCTCCATGCTATTTTACCAAATGCATTCTTCACGTCAAGTGATACAATAAATGGAATCTGTCTAGTTCGCCAAGTACCTCTTCTAGACTTCTCGGCCCAAATAATCACCTTACTGATGGCCTGAACGGTGGATCTCCCCTTCCAGAAGCCATATTGATTTGGGCGTATGTCCAAGCCTTCCTCAACCTCGCTCACTATGCGGCCAGCCAGCATCTTTTCCACAAGCTTTCCCGTTGTGTTCAGGAGGCTCAATGGTCTATAACGCCATATTTCCTCTTTCATCTGTGCTCTTTGGTAATAACACAACTCTCGCCTCCTTCCAACACTCCGGGAAAGTCTTGTTTACTAGTCCATGACTGACCACCTCTAGCATCTCCCATTGAGCTTGATTGATAAGTTTCTTGATAATTGCCGCTGGGATATAATCCGGACCAGGACTTTTCTTTAGAGCTAACATACGTCCAGCGCATAAGAGCTCACTCATTGCAAAACGTCTGCTCTCACATTCAGTGTGTCTTCTCTCATCGGGCGGGAATAGGCTGGGGATTATCCTTTCTGTTTCTTCCTTTGTAATTACAGGGAGACACCTACCGAACCTTTTGGTAATTATTCTGTAAGCCATGCCCCAGGGATCTTTATCGAGTTCTTCACATAGCCTTGCCCAATGGTCTCTTTTCTTTTTTTATTGTTCTATTTAGTGTTCTTCTTGCCTCTATGTATCTAATGTTGGCCTCTTCATATCAGTCCGCCTGCTATTTTGAGCCTCTGCTTAATTCGTCTTTTATTTTGCAGAATCTGCCTAAGATAAGCGATTTCTCCAGTCCACCAATACACCATTCGTTTTCTAACTCCATTGTGTATCTCCCTATCCATCTCTTGTTTTATTATATTAGCAAGGGTTTCTGGCGTGAGTTGTTCAGTAGCCGCTAATCTGATGGCAACCTTGCCTGTAATAGCCTCAATCTGTTCTGCAGTGAATCTAGGAACAGTTTCTCGATCATAACTATTAAAATTAATGTCTTTCAGTGTAACCATTGTTGCATAATGATCACTGGCTATATCCTGTTGTAGCACTTCCCAGCTCCACTGCTGCCTTCTTCATCTTTCATCCAGGATAGTGAGGGTCTAAGATTGAGGTATGACCTCTAGCCTAGAATGTTGGAGTGTCATCATTTATACATTGACATCCTACTGTCTCCATTAATTCCATCAACATTTCTCCTCTCCTATTGGTACTGCGGCCCCCAGCTGCCACCAGCCTACTATTGAAGTCACCTAGCATTATGATCTTTTTGTCTGTGTTAGTAATCACATTTTGAATTACGTCAAGTGTCCTATCAAATTATACATTATCTACATTTGGTGATATATAAACTCCAACGATTGTTACCGACAGTGTTTCTGCAGCCACAACACCTTTACCTCTAAAAATAAGTTTCCAAGCAATCTTATGACTGACATCTTTAATTGCCACATTTCCTACAGTGTCAGTATGCCATCCTGTTCTTGCTGCCTCAAAAAAATTTGGCTCAGTTACAATTAAAAAATCAACATTTTTTCCACTATCAGCCTAGACACAAGATCGTGCGACAGCCTACTCCTGTTTACATTAGCCTGTAGCACTCTAAGCATCCTGGTGTTTTCCACATTGCCATGCCCAGTCCTATGTTCATTACTATCACATTTAAGACATTTTTTGGGCTCCTGACAATTAGCTATTGTGTGTCCTCTACCCCCACAGTTAAAGCACAGGTCGCTTCTATCAGGGCCTTTACATTCATGTCGTCTGTGCCCAGTTCCCCAGCACCTGTAGCATTTCTCAGTGTCTTCTCTTATGAATGCTCTACAGTTAACCCAGCCTATTATTCGCTGCTCTACTATTTTGCTCGCCGCCTTGTATGATGTGACAATAGTCACATTTTAGTTTCAGCAAATCATGTTCTAATTGAGGAGGTTTTCACATCCTCTGCTTCGCCAATCCTCATCTTTAATGCGGCTAGGATCTCTTTTTCCACCTCTGGTTCTGAGATCGACTTTTAAATCCGCTACCTTATCTTTGAGGACATTTGTGAATTCTGTTGCCCGTTCTGGTCCTTGTATCCTTACTAAGACTTCTTCATTTCTCCCTTTGTTTACTGATATAACATCTTTAACGTCATCTATATTTACTGCCGTTTTCATTGCCCCCAAAAGTTCAGCATAGGTCTTACCCTCTGATTTTACCACTATGGTTCTACTATTCTCCACAGGTGGGGTAGCCTTCATAATGCGCAGCTGTCCTGGTCTAACCTGTGTTGAAGCTACATCGGTGTGTAACGTCAAGACTTTAGTGATTTCCTCATTACTCCTGTTCAGATAAGACACTATCTTCTTCATGTAATTGCCTACATGGTTATTAGGCACTATGTAGGACAGATTAGTGGTATTCATAATTCTCCTCAAAGCTTTCAAAATTATCATCATTGTATTCTTTACCTCCATGTTTGAGTCATAAAAAATTTTATACTTATTTTTTTTACCTCTGTATGTTCACTCAGTATCGTTTGCTCATCCCTTAGTATGTCACCTGCCTTATATTTTAATCTACCAGATTCATCATCACTATTTCCACGAATTTTTCTAATATCACTCAGACTACAAGTATATCGCCCACTTCAGTGGGGAGCTCTGTAACCAAACTCAATTTGGACCCCAATGCATTCGGCCATCTCCTATTTAACATCCCTATTAATTCTTCATCAGATAATTCCTTATTATGAATTTGCTCCTCGTAATCATCTCCAACCAGAAAATCTGTTTGTGTTGCCTGCGTTATCTGAACTGCTGGCGAAGTAGGCATCTCAGCCAGAGCATTTAGGCCTCATAAATTTTTTTCAACTCCGACTCGTGTGTAACTATGTATTTAGTCAGTCCAGGACCAATGTGTTACTTTAATGCAGTCATCGTCAGGCCAAGTTGGTATATCAGGCTGCCCAGTGTTTCTGGCAGCTCCTCCTCCTCGTGGAAGCACATGATTTTTTTTTTTTTTCTTCCCCTACTCTCCCCGACCGGATATCCATTTAAGTATACTCAGTCGGGGAGAGTGTCCTTTTACTCTAAGGGAGTGTCCCCCGCCCACCGGTTGTACACCCGGCACGGCAGGTTAGCTCCCCCGGTCTCGGATCTTTAATTTTATTTTATTCGCCTGCCTCTAATCCCCCGCCTCGGAGACGGGGTATGGCTACGCCACCTCCCATCCCCTCAGCAGGGAACCGGGTCTCGGTCATTATGTCTTTGCCTCTAATCAGCGGTACCGCCCCCACTAAGCGCCGAGGCACCCGCAGGAGCGGCACCGCCAACCGCGCTTATGTAAGCCATAACTTGCAACATCCACTAATTCCCAGGGTATGATCCTGGCAAGGTCTTTAATGATGGCGGCAGGTATGCCATCCGGTCCTGGACTTTTTTTATTTTTTAATTTCATGATGGCTTCCAAAACCTCCTTTTGAGTGAACCTGCCAGCCTGACACTCAATTACCTCTCTATTGAGATCTTCTATTCTGGGAAATAGCAATTTAACCTGTCGTGCCGACATTTCAGCACTCAATGTCGGCACGTATCTTCCCAGGCGTTTGGTCACTATCCTAAATGCCTTTCCCCAGGGGTCTTCGTTAAGCTCTTCACACAACTCCAGCCATTTCTTTTTTTTAGCTTGTTTGATAAGGAAGTTAAGTATTTTCCTAGCTTGTCTGTATTGCTCTATCGCAAGACGACCTTCTTCTTCCGTTCTATTTCTAGCGCGTAATCTCTGAGCTGCTCTTTTGTATCGTTGCATGATTCTTCTATCTCTGCAGACCACCAATAAACCGGGTGATATTTATTGTTACTCGGCGGTATTTTAGCTATCTCCTCTTTAATTATATCCTGGAACGCCTCAGGAGTTATTTGTGGACAGTTTTTGATTCTGTTTGCTGCGTTGTTGGAAACGCGGTGAATCTGTTGTTCTGTTATTCTACTGAAGATGTTTAACTGTCTTCTTCCTGGTGGGTACTCTCTAAGGGTGACTAAAATGGCCCTATGGTCACTAGCAGTTTCTTCGTTAAGGACCTCAAAGTCGATTGAGTCAGTACGGATCCTACTGTCGATTATAACCAAATCAATTATCGAATTATGTCCTCTTGCGCTATAAGTGGCGGTCCCGTCGTTAACACAATTCGCGCCATTAGCCTCAAGCAGTTCCTCTAGTATTCTTCCTCTAATATTCGTGTAGGCCGCACCAGCTAGCGCTGTCTTACAATTGAAATCGCCTAGGACAAGCGTTCTCTTACAGGAGCGCGTCATGACTTGCTGTAAGTCAAAAAGTCTATTTTTAAAGGCTTCCGTAGTACAATTAGGACTAATGTAAATTCCTATTATTATTATGATTACCTGATAACGAGATCTGAGGTATTTTTCAATTTCTTGAACATCTTTATTAGAGCAGAAAATAAATGTTATATTTTTAATATTGTTTGTGCAGTAATTTTACATTTCAGAAGGTGCAACAATTTGACTGTTGACTGTCCTTTGAAGGCTTGCTTTAGTGACAGTCCTTTTCACAGTTCCACCAATATCGTCACATAATCCTTTTCCATGAGATGAGGCAAAAAGTGCCATTCAGTTGCAATTTCAAAATCTTGGTGGTAGCACAAATTTATGACTTTCTTTTATACTGGGCTGAGGAGCCATCAAAAAAATTCTTTAACTTGTGGTAACAGTGTTTTTACTTTAGTTATAACTTGCTTTTGGAAGCAGAAAAACGATAGTATTGTGCTTCAAGTACTCACTAATCACATAATATCTTCGGCTTTGTAATTTTCTTTCTTTTTTAAAATATATGAGAAATGGATGTACTGTGGCATAAGTTTTTGACCAGCGGTATGACTACCCTTCCATCCTGTATCAAAAAGGAAAATTTTGAGAGAAGTCTCCCATTACAATACATTCACCCTCCAACAAGTTTTCCTTTTTAATGTTGTGGAAATTAGCTTGTTTCTTTGCAACAAAATGATGCCTTTTAGATTATTTAATTTTTTTAGTAAGTTTAAGTACTCTTGAAATGGAAGAATTTGAGTAGTTAGTTGACAACGGTCAACAGAAACTCACTGTTTGAAGATAATTTCAAAATCACAATCATCTCAGCTCTGTCGCAGTAATCTGAGTACTTGATTAGTGCCTGGACAATTTCACCCACTGACAGCATGCACGTTTCTGTTGACTTGACTCGTTCATCAGTTAGTGTGTAACCTGTTTATGAATGAGATTAGCTAATCAACGTTTTTTATTTTTCATTTGATGTTTAATTTCTGTACATTTTAAATCGATACATAACACTTAAGTTTTCTTGAACAGTAACAATTAAAACATTAACTTTATTAATATAATAATAGGTAAATGGTTTTGTATTGTTGTCAAGATTAAAATGAAAGCTCGATTTTAGAAAGAACTGTAAGAATATATTCTTTGTACAAGTAAATTTATAGACGAAGTTTTCGGATTTAGAAACATAAATTTTAGTAATAAAATCTCATTGATTTTCTTTTGTATATAGTTTTTCGTCTTGTTTCCATTTAATGTTGGACAGCTTTCAACTATTTATGAAGCACTTGGCATGGATTATTTTATAAAAGTACTGTTAAACTATATACATCCAATTTATTATATTAGATTTGTACAGTTACTTTAGTAAATTTCATAATTGGCAATCCTAATGCGATTACGTTGTCATTAAAATACGAAGACAATTTCCTTTTTGTTTTTTATTGGCTTTATTCTCAGCATTAATCTGATCAGAAACTTTTTTCTCTTGAGCTTTTGTTGATATACTGAAAACAAATGGTAACGAACGATTTTTTTGTTCTAATTGTTATCAAATTACATAAAATACAATTTTCGCAGTTATATATATTTATATAATGTGTCGACTTCGAGGCAAAAATATTGACTTAAGACAATTATTAAACCAAATAACCGTGAGCAGATTACTCTACCTCGTCTCACGAAACCGTCCAGCAGATATAAATATGAATTCAGCATGTACGAGTAATATAAATGTTGTTTAGGCTGTTGTTTTAGCTTAGCTAGCTGATACTAAGCTATCACTTGTCTGGCACCGTGGCATGCCGATAATAAGCTACTAAAAAGTCTTGAGTATTTGTAATTAATGTGTAATAAATATTTGTAATGGTTTACAATCATTACATCATTTGTATGCTTCACACTATTCAGGGTGGAAGAAAGTATTTCAGTTTTTGTTATCGTGTTTCTCTGTAGGTACGATACAGTTTTATATTTAATTTTTATAGTGTTATTTTCATAAGTTTTAATTAACCCTGTGTTTTTGTGCCAATCAGGTTTAACAGCGAGTGATTCTGTCGCGAAATATAAACCGGGAAACCCCATAAGTAAATCCGAAAAAAATAATCAGCAGCGTATATATAATCTTAAAATAAGATAACTCTGAAGCTGCAGTCAGAGACATTGGTTGGAAAGCAAGTAGCTTAACAGTCGTTAGCAAAAGAACAATTTTTAATATAATAAAAAAAACACAAAATTGATTGTAAACATGTTAGCCCTAAAAAGACTCGTAAGCGTGTGAAAACGATTGAAAAGTTGGACAATTTTACTAAAACCGTTATCAGAAAAAAAGTTCATTCGTTTTATTTCAATAACGAGCTTCCAACTTGAACAAAATATTAAATGTCGTGAAAACCGATTCTGAACTGCCGAATTTTTTCTAGGCGTACATTACACTGTGTTTTAAAATCATTGAATTTTCGTTCCGAGTCCAGAACAAAAAATTCTTTGTTCATTAAACGTCAAGAAATTATTTCATAGAGTAGGAAATATTTAAGAGAAATTAAGAGATTTCGTGATGAGGGCACGACAATTTATTATCTAGATGAAACTTGGGTTAATACGGGACATGTACGGGGGAAAAGGTATGGGTGGATAAAGAATTAAAAAGCGCATAAGACGCTTTTATGAAAGGTTTGTCAACCGGAGTGCAAACCCCGACTGGAATAGGTAAACGATTAATAATAAAGCACGTAAGAAGTAAAAAAATGGGTTTTTGAACGATGGTTTATGGATCTTTGATTCCAGATCTTTCAAGAATATCATGATGAAATGAATGGTGACAGTTTTATGCAGTGGTTTAAAAGAATTGTCGAATTGTTGAAGGATCCGTCATAGTAATGGATAAAAAATTCCAAACGCTTCGACCCGAAAATCGGAAATTGCCAATGGTTAAAATCGAAGAAAATCGTGTACACCGAAGACATGTTAAAAGTAGAACTTATAAAAATAGTTAAATCAGTTAAACAAAAATATATTCATTATGAAGTAGATGAAATCCCAAATCGAAAAATTATGTCGTGTCGCGTTGCAATTTAACCCCATACAATTGATTTGGGCCCGAGCCAAAGGCTGCAATGAGAGTTTAAGTCAGGTGATGTAAAACAATCTGTTGATAGAAGGTAGGTGTGTCATGCAAATGCTTGGAAAAATTGTATTCAGCATATAATTAAAAAGAAAAAAGTATGGGAAGTGGAATACTTTCAATTTGTGTGAAAATATTGAAGATATTTTGATAAATTTGGGAAACTATGACACTAGTTTAACAGACAGCTTCTAATAGAGTATTAAAGATATACGAGGGTAAGTCAATTATTACCCGCAATTTAGTTATATTTTTTTTTAATGTTGTTAGTATTGTCGTGTTGCGTAGATGACGCATGCGTGGTTTAATGTTGTTATGTATGTACGGATTTGATGCTGCAAGGTTAGTTCCATTATCGCTGCCCTGCCGTTAACCATGACTGCTCCGCTTTCTGTTTGCACCAAAGAAGAGCAACGTTCAGTGATCCGTTTTTTGTGGTCGGAACGTGTATCAGGGGCCAAAATATAGGTATAGTACGGGAACAGTGTGTTGCCGCAACTGACTGTCTACGAATGATTGAAAAATTCAAAAACGTTCGCACAAGTGTTACGCACGACGAAGGAGCCGGACGACCATTTACCGCCACAAATGAGGAAAACCTTGAGCGTGCACGTGACGTGGTTTTCTTAGACAGACTAGTAACTATTGATGAAGTGGCACATCGTCTGCAAATTAGTCACGGTTCTGCCTACGAAATTATCCACAACAGACTTGGGTTTCATAAAGTCTCTGCAAGATGGGTCCGAAAACAACTCGCACAGTCGCATAAACAAACGCGCGTGGACATTTGGATCGCTATGGTAACGAACGGAACATCTTCTTAGACAGAATCGTCACCGGTGACGAAACACGGATCCATCATTACGAGCCGGAGAGTAAACGGCAGAGTGGAATGGAAACATCCAAATTCGACCTGCAAAAACAGTTCAAGACCCTACCATCCTCAGGAAAACCGATGCTTACGGTTTTTTGGGACTCACAAGGCCCAGTACTGGAACATTTTGAGGAAAGGGGCACGACAATAAACAGTGTGCATTACAGTGAGATGCTTACTGCCAAGCTGAAGCCTGCAATTCGAAGTAAACGCCGAGGACTGCTGCCGAAAGGTGTTGTGTTGTTGCACGACAATGCCCGTCCACATATTGCTGCCCACACTGCGGAAACGCTTTAGAAACTCAACTTTGAAGTACTGGCTCTACGGAGGATGACCTCCGTAGAGTCCTGATCTTGCCCCTTCTGACTACCACTTGTTTGTCCATTCAAAGAGGCATTAAGGGGCCGTCGATTTACCTCGGACGAAACAGTGAAAGAAGCGATGCATTCTTGGCTTGCAGCTCAAGCGAAAACCTTCTTTTATGAGGGCATCAGGAAGCTTGTGCAACGATGTACCAAGTGCGTTGAAATGCAAGAGGACTATGTTGAAAAATGATGTACATGTAAGTTTCCTATTTGTATTGTGATAAAATGTGTAACTACATTCCGGATAATAATTGACTTACCCTCTTACATTGAGATAAAAAAAATTTTCTGTTTTACATGATGAAAATGTAATATAGTGGTAACGTACAAGGTAAATGTATAATATTATCACAATCTTCTAATTTCTATGTTAGAAGTTATTTGTACCTTATTTTTATATTACAAAAAATAAGTCTTTTCTCCGATGGATCTCGCTGAATTAAATTTGAATCATCATGCTATGTTTTGGTTTGCTGCACGGTTTCGTAAGACAAAGTTTAGCTTTCTATGTTTATAATAGTCAATCCTCTTTTGTTTTTTTTCTTTTCACGCGTTAGTGAAGCGGTAGATTGAGGATTTTTTTGTGGTAAGTAGCGTTCGATCTTCCATATCGCCTTGCCTCTTTACAATCTTCTGAATAAACATAAGTACTCTTATAATTGAAATAATATAGGTTAATATGGCCGGTATTGACGTTTAATGACGGCCACAATATGCTGGTACCACATGTAAAGCAAAATAAGAACGTATCAGATCGAATAAAGTTTCATATCATATATTATTCATTCGTTTATTCTATGTTATTTATAGGATCAGTAGGCGTCCTATATTATCAACACGACAGCCAATCTAAATTATTTCACCTATACCAGGCGTGGCCAACATACGGCCCGCGGAATTTTTTCAACATTAGCTTCTTTTTATAAGGAATTGCATAATGGAAAATACGGAAATTTAAAAAAACTTGCCAAGAAATATTTTGTAATCTTCAGCTCAACTTATATTTGCGAACAAATATAAGTTTGTTTAATGATAGACTCATTGGAAATGTATCTTCTGTCGGGTTATGTACCGTTTGCGAGTGTACCTTTGAATTATTATATTTTCAAATTGGAGACCGTTTCATAAAGAATTCAATTTAATAAGTATTAATCTATCTCTGATTACCTTTTCAGTGTAGTCATTTTCTTACAAGGTAAAATATAAATAAAATATTAAGAAAAATTATTTGTGCTGTCAAAAGTGATGTTTAAGGAGAACAGGAATTAAAGAAATCAGAAATTATATGGACAGAAGAAATAAGAGTGACTATAGAGTATGCTATAATTAGAATCATTTTAGAAAAGATATGGGAAATTATTTACAAAAGTATGAAATAAGTGTGCCGCAGGAAGGTAGATCGCAACGCAATTCTATCTGTTTAGCCTCCAGAACCACCGTAAGGTATTACTTAAGACTGATGTGTATGGACGTATGTATGTAAATGAAGTGTGGTCTTGTACTGTCTCAGGTCGACCGTTTCTGAGACGTGTGGTTAATTGAAACCCAACTACACCAAAGAACACCGGTATCCACGATCTAGTATTCAAATCCGTGTAAAAGTAACCAATTGCCTTTACTAGGATATGAACCTTAGAACTCTTGACTTCGAAATCAGCTGATTTGCGATGACACCATTAGACACCAGCCCGGTGGGTTACGCAATCCTGATTGTGAGGATAAAGTTAACATGGATGTACAAAATAAATGTAGACTTTAAAAGACAAAAAAAATGTTGGCCTTCAAAGAACTGCAACAAAATAAGTAAATTTATGCTAGGGTTACACATAAAGCGT
Source organism: Lycorma delicatula (assembly GCF_047948215.1). Lineage (NCBI taxonomy): Eukaryota > Metazoa > Arthropoda > Insecta > Hemiptera > Fulgoridae > Lycorma > Lycorma delicatula. Next base: position 295,871,794 of record NC_134455.1, read on the forward strand.
CTCGGACAAAAATTACGCAAGATTTACATAACCCATTTGAAACAAATGAAAATTAGCAGGGGTAGTACAGTTACGGAAGTCCCCGTGTTAATAATGTTTCAGTGGTAGTTTTATAATCTGGTTACCACTGAAGATATTTTCCTCTTAAGTTATTTATTACCTCGTATTGAAGGGATATAAAATGTAAAAATTAAATTAATGTATTTTAATTATTAAGAATTATACGCAAAATTTATCACGTTTTGTGTTAAAAACAATTTTTCTAATTTTTAGCAAATTTTTAAGACTATTCGTTCATTATTATTTTTTTTTTTTTCTTAACTTTGCTTTACCCGATGAGCATTTCACTCGGAAGTTGGAGCCCCAGGTTTGTAATGCCGATGAGTAGGAAACTTTATAGAGTCCCTCAGATTCTACACACCAAGCACGTAGTAACTCAAGCAGCCCCGCAACCTTAACGCGGATCCAATTCGCGTCTAGCAAAACCCAATGAAAGCCAATGGGAAAACAGGATCGAGGAAAAGAGGTGAATGATAATAGAGGGACTGCAACGGAATCTGGAGAGTGCTCAAAGAGGGTATCTACTCCAGGTGGAAGTAGTAGAAATTACCCGACTTAACAATAATCGCTCAGTAAGTTCAGTCGTGTTTTTTATTTTTATTTTGGGGTTGAATCTTTTAATGAAATATCGGAGCAGATACCAAAAATTTAAATGGTGTACCTACTTGCAAGCATCGAAGGATTATAGGTTAGCATGTATTCTAAAAGTTGGTGTACACGTGCTAGATTAACTATTACGAGTTAATACATTTTTTCTACCTGTTAATTGATGAGAATTGTAGCAGGAACATTGACAGACGACTTTAATCAAAAACAATAACGAACAGAAAACAATATAAGGATTGCTGTTTTGTTTTCAAAACAAAACGCCTTATTAATATTCGCTGATGACAGCGAAATCGTTATTGTAAGCACGCTAACAAATAATAGAGAATAACACGGAAATAACTAAATATATTTATTTTTTTTTTTTGTTTTTGTTTTTTAATTTAAAAGTGTTCTGTTGTATTTTAATAAATATTGTGTTTTACAAATCTAAAACAAAAATCGGTTTCATAATTTCTCATACTGCTTCTTTTTTTAAAAAGTTTTTAACTATTCCACCTGAATTGTGATTATTTTTATAAGGATGCTGTCAGTATGCAACAGAAAGTCAGAACTTTTTGACAAAAATTGCTAATGTAAAAACATTGTTGGAACTATTGCTATCTCTTGGCTAAATTTAAGGGTGCAAGATATCATTTCAGACCTACAGGTTTTAGAGTGTTCAACTTTTTTCACCTTACCTTTTTCATTTTATATAAGTAAACTGAAATAAATCCTTTTTTAATATATTGTGATGTAGAAATCGTCAAATAATTTTATTGTTTAGGTTATTTTAATAGTTGTTTTGATAACATGTTTTTTTTAGTTTTTTCACCTGTTGCGTATGATTACTGTATTTATAGAGAGATTTCTTTTCGATAATTTTACCCATCTTTTCTCTCCTTAACTTCTATAATTTTATTTTGTAAGACTTTTAAATAATCATGTTAATATTTATATTAATGACAACTTTTAGTGTTTGGTACGTCATTCTTAATAATACAGGGTAGATAGAGAAAGATGAATATCCAAAATTACATTATGCATATGAACATATTTTTGGCGTTTACGCAGCCGGCTTTTTTACTGCATATTTGACGCCTTGTACTTTTATGCACCTTCAGTTTTGGGTTCCAGTTTATCCCCGATTCAAAAAATTTGTAAATTTAGAAAATATTTCTTTCCTTCAATATCAAAGAACGATTAACACTGCTTATCAATGACCTGTGTTTTTCACAGGTTAGATAACCTGAAGAAAAATGTTTTTGTTTTACTTGCAGAAGAGATCGACTGTGTACACAGTAAAAGCAGGTCTACGTAATGTACGCGTATAGAAAACATTTTTTCTTGGTATGTAACGATCTTCGTGATTAATCTAATACTAGATCGTTGCATCAAACATAGTCGGCGAGTAACTAGTGCTGTTATGTAGACTGTTGTTCAGAATGAAGTATAGAATATTCATCATACGGGATGAAATTCGAAAATATTTCTGTCCAGTTTGAGTTAACTCGTTACGCCCCCACAGTTGGGTTTTTCGACTAGTTTTTGTGAATGTTATTTCTTAAAGATTTTTAATGTTTTAAAAGAAATTAATAAATAATGTTGACACGTATTAATTTTGTAAGTACAATTCATTTTTTCCGAATAATCTTTGATCGTATGTATTCGTCATACCTTGATTTAAAGTTCACAGATTACCCTAGTTATTTAATATTATTTGTTTGTTTCGGGAGGGATTAGGAGCCAGCTTTTACCTGATAAATATTTCAAGCTTATTTTTTAGATAGCCACTCTTCTACGAAAACTCGTCAAGAATGCATCGATAACAAGTTCTCTATCCTTATCAAGGCTCAGACTTGTTAATACATAACCTTCACTCGTAGAACCCAAGGGCAAAAAAGGGATGAATTTTTAAAAAAGGACGATCTGCCTACGGACCGTACTACGAAACAAGCGATTTTGAGAAAGGTACCTTCAAGCAAAAGGTACCTTCAACCCCTTACACAATCCAAATTAGCTCAAGGAATCTTTACTATGGAATTTAGCATCGATTATTTTACATACATGCTGTAGAAAAAATGGCTTCTGGTCTTTTGTGTTATAGAACAATACAAATGCTATTTGGGCTAAATAATATTTAGCCCAAATAGCATTTAGCCCAAACTTCCTTTGTTGAGACATGTAAATGAGTAGTGTATGTTGTACTTAACTGATCGTCATTCCTCTTGCTATTAGGCCGGAGGCCAGTAGACAACGATATCTGCTGTTAATTGCTAAATTAAGTCGGTATCGTAATGTTGTCTGCGCTGCATAAGTTAACAGAAATGCGAATTAGTAATTTACGCACTGTTACTAGTTGTAGCATTTTGTTTAATTCCATGTATTTTGTTTTAACTTGGGCATGTGGTGGTAGGTTTACAAAATCGTATTTAAGGGTAACTGTCTTTTGTGGTTAATTTTCTGGCGTGTATTTGTGTTTTGGATTCGGATAAGGCTACCGCTCGTCAGTAATAATCGCACTGTTGGTAACACTCGTTTAGATAATAGGCAGGAGGCAACAATATCCTCGAAAAAAGGAACTTATAAACAAATTTAAAAAATTATTTCACGAAAAAATAATTTAGAGCCGCTAAGAAAAATGTCTCGCCTAATATATTTAGATTCATGTCTTTTACCATAAATCGGTGACAGCTTGTCGGTAATAAATAACTGTCATGCTCCTTATTATTTATAAGCGGATCTTATTAATTTCATGAAAAAAAGTAACTTTTGTTTTTTCTTCCCAAGCGATTGAATGTTAAACAGAGAAGGTTCTTGACTACAGAGCGGCAAATTAAAAATCTGTAATTAACAATTTTTTTATCTTCTTATAAGAAGAAATCTGTCAAACGGTCGACAGATTAAGCTGTTTCAGATAACAGCTTCATTGTAGTACACCAACAATGACAATAAAAAAATCTGATGTGGACACCACATGACTTCCTTGTACGCCTATGAAATTACATATACACTTTTTTTTAAAATTAAAAGTACGTAAATTTTATTTTTTATCTTTTTCCTTTTTTTTGTTATCGAATTATTGTTCTAAGAAACCCTAGTTAATTTAGTTAATTCCTAGAATTCTGTGGCACGTCAGAGTATCCAACCGAATTATAAACGGTTGTGACGGATCCACTGAAATTGTGGACCGTAGTACTCTAGTTTTGGAAGTTATATGAATTCTCGATGTTTAAGTGATACTATTCCCCGTATTGCAACGCGATAGAATATCTCCGGTTGAAAATGTTTATTGATCCGCGGGTTAATTGGTTCCCAAGAAAATGTCACTGTCAATTCACGCTGTTCTGTTGAGGGCAATCTCAGTTCAAATAATTATAATTACTAGATTAACATTTTTATCTAAATCTTTGTTCCTGTAACGTAAAAACGAGGTGTAAAACTGAGATAGATCTCGTTTGTGAGCGTATACGAAAAAGATCCCCCATTCACTTTCAAACAGATCTAATTTTTGTGCTGTTTCTCTTCAAGAAGGGATTCTTTGTTTTACTCAACTCTGTAGAGAAGAATGATGGCCTTAAAGAATATATATGCAAATCTTTGTCAATGAAGCGAGCGTCCCCTTTTTTTTTTTTTTAATATTATGTTTGAAGTAAAGTTTTTTGAAAGCCAAGCGGGACAAAATTTAGAACAGTCATCATAAAAGAGACTAATTGCTGTTTTTGATTACCCTTTACGGAAGCGTAAACATAAAGGTATATTACGTTCACAGATTCCAAAGTTCACCGAACTTTTGAAAGGATTCTAAAAAAAAATTGCGCCCTTTTGGAATTGGATGATAGCTTATCTGTGAGATGAGATAATTCTATGTCAAAATTGTAAAAAAAATTGAATTTTGAAAACTGTGCAGCCATCTGAATAGTACAAACTATGTGATTTTTTTTAGTAGTATTATAAGCACAGTTTGTTGAACATTTCGATCGTTTTTAACTCTCGTAATGACCAGAATCGCATGCTGTGACTCGAGGCACAATGTTTTAGTCGGTTTTAAAAGGAGTCTATTACTCTTATTATCAGACATATAGGGATTATCCGAAATTCCGCCTTGCCGAAAACGGGTGAATCCTTATCATTTCTGCGTTATAAATTATACCATGGTGAAATTAATTTACGATTTCATCTAATTAGATATTTTTGAATGAACATCAGGCATGTAGGTATATCATATAAAATTCTATTCCTATCTGTTACGGAAGTAGGTTTGCAATTATTACGGCCGTGTAGGGAGCTCATATCTTCGCTGTGAAATATTTCAAATAACCGTGTTATTTTTATTATTATTTTGCTTTTCTTTTTAAACTGGATGTAAAGAAATAGAGCGTGACATGAGAATCACCACCCAGAAGCAGTTGGTGGAATGATGTGTAACGTTTTGCGATTCGGTGACATGTTTATGTACAATGAATAGTTTCCTGCTCCTGAATTCAACTACGATTTGTAAGTTACCGGTTAATTTCCTGTCAATACTTTCTAAGAGATGCAAATACTTGCATATGTATTTATTGATGACAGGTGTTTTGGATTTGATAAAGTTATTAAATTTTAGATATTTCATCAATCGTATTTCTAAGCCTGCTAGTAGCCTAATGCGTCGTAAATTCAGCACTTTATAGTTTCGCATAAATTTAATTTTATAGATATTGTGCTTATCCTGTAAAGATAGTCGAAATATTGTGGCCCCGCTATTTTAATACAGTATTTCTGGCTATTATTTTCAAAACTATTAATGTACTATTTTACGGCTTTGTAATTTGAAATGTTTCATAAATTTTTTTAAAAATATATATTTCAAATTGGATGTTGTTAAGCGTCTTATTTTCCACGTTATTGTAGATTAATTTTAACTAGCTTGGTATTACAAGTGCCTCCATATGCAGAACTAAATATCAAATTACCACTCGGCTACGCCTGGAGGTTGATTGATGCTAATGTGTTTCATGGTAATGGATGTTTCAATTCGTGCCTGTACTTCCATTACAATTCATCGATTTTTAAAGAGTAGTTATCGAAAGATTCGGTTCGAATAATAATAGAAACAGCTGATTTTCCAAACTGAAGAGCCAAAATTATTTGAAACTCATCCAATAAGCGGTATCAAATAATTTTCTTTAAAAGAGGATTCCGAATATACTTAGGCGCTCATAAAATGTGACAAATTATTATAAAATCTAAGTAAATACCATTTCAATCGTGAAAATATTTACTTAAATTAATACTGAACCTGTAACAATTTTTTAAAGAAACATTTCGAATCTGTTATGAAAAAAGGACAAATAGTGTACGTTGTAATTGGATTAATAAATATTATTGGAATATTAATTTTACAGTAAATAAAAATGTTTGGTTTTAATTTTAAAGTATCAACTGTAAATCTATATTGTACGAGTGATTCTGTGAAAACAACTCTAGTCAGACTTCATTTTTCATACAGTACAAATTATTATACTCCAACGGCGTAGCCTTGAGTTTAAGCGGTGAATTAATCGCTGTTAAAATAATATAAAAATTTTAAATTGCAATTTAATTAACATAAATTAGCATTTATTTAAAATATAGTTTAACTGCTTTTGGAAAGTATGTTCTATTTGGTGCCTGCAGCAATTTCCGAAGTAGAAAATTTTATCATCAAAATCATTCTTTTTTCTAGTAATAATAATTTATTTACTCGTGTTAAATATTAGAAAAGATTTTTTTTTCAAACTTTATTTGGAAATATTAATATTTACCTGAGATGTTAATGGTTTCCATTCTGCTACACCGTAAATTGATGTACTTACATCAAGTAATATATTAGTAAATATATTACTTAGTTAATATATTAAATATTTCACAGTAGTTTAAGGCAGTGTAAAATTTATTGCAGGAAAATGTACGCTGGCGAATTATTGTAAGATAATTATCAGCTGTCTACAACAGCAGATAATTTTTTGCTAATTGGTACTTGATCGTTGCAATTCCTCTCCGTAGCAGTTAATTTTAATCTTTCAAATGCTACTCCGTATCCGTTGTAATAATGATTTGTTTAATTACCAAAGATATCTTATCGGTTAAAAAATTATCGATTGCTGTAATCTCATTGGTCACTGCGGTCTGATAAAGACAACAAACATTAGCTATTAGGGCAGTTAATTTGACGTGTTTTAAGAATTTTTTTCCCTGTTACACACTTGCATGATCACGTTCGTTTAAGAAATAGTAAAACAATTCGTTCTTTTAGTTAGTTTTTTTTTTAAGACAAATTTTAGTAATGCATAGATGACAGCAAAGTGATCGGCGAATAAATTAAATCTATTCTCGGTTTTGTAACTAATTATGAAACCTGAAAATCATCGGTATAGATATTACGAGACTAGCGCAATAACGACCGACGCACATGGTATTTGATTCATAAACCTGGCCAATATTATTTTTTGATACAAAACATCATAGGACAGACTAATCAACTATTTCTTAGTTAAAAAGTGGTGCGAAACTCAGTAGGTTAAAAAATAATATCAAATAGGCACTTTAATTATAAATTAAATTTATTACATATTAAATAACAAATAAAAAAAGTAATTAATCCTGTAATGACATCCATGATTCATCTGAAGATTCTTGTGCTCCTTCTGCAAGGTCTTCATCAATTGAATGATTGACTCCTCTATTTCAGCGGAAGAAGCATTTCGATAGTTTCTTTGAGGAGCTGTTTTCTCTTTTTTTTTCGGAGTAGGTCTCATGCCTGTTATTACTGGATCCAAGCTAAGCGACAATCTATTTATATCGTCTAGATTGCAGAACTCTGCTGAACTTTCTAACAAAATCTTGACCATACGAGCGAAAGTGACGTTTCGAGCCTCTTCTGACATCATTCCTATGGATAATAGAGCCTTTTCAATGATGATAGATCTATGGATTAATATTTTATAAAGAGTAGGTGTCATTGGATGCCATGAATATAATTCCACGTACAATTTCGCCGTGTCTAAACAAAAGACTGAATTTATCAGTGTCTATTTATGGCCGCTAGATATAGCCCCTAAAATTACTTTTTGTCGAATTTATTAGTCTATAATATATGCCAGTTATTGCCGCTGATAGCTCACAATCCATAAAAAAATCTTTTACTCGTGTTTCCGTCATTGCTATTTCCAAATCCTGCTTTAGGAATATCTACTACTAAACCCAATTGTGTTTTAAATTCTTCTTGTATTTCCAATCTTTTTTTTAACGATTTGCTTATCACTTTGAGTTCTTATTTGCCATTTTTTACTGGCAGTTTATGTGCAAGATGAAGCAATCCTCAAATAATCTTATTCTGGCATGCAGTATTGATAAGCCGAATTTCAGAGAATCTTCATTTATCTGCTTTGTTATTATTAAATCGTTAAAATCCTTGAACGAAGCTTCACAGATGTAGCATTTCATCGTTGATGTAGTTTTCGTCTGGGCATTGCATACTTTAGCGTCGTCATGACATGTTTTACCCAAAACGTCTTGTTTGTTAGTGTGATTAGAGTTGCTTCTGATGAATTTATTTTATTTTCTACATAATTATTTCTTCTTTCGTGATATCTGCTGTTTCTTTTACAAATCTTATTAATTGGTCTGCAAAATCGCGGAGATGAAGGCAGTGGATTACGCCATACTATCTTATTTTCTTACAAAGGCAACTACAAGACAATTGCAATGGGACAAATGAACTTTGAAAAATGTTGGCATCTGAATCTGAATTGTTATCAAATTTTTGCTTAAATGTTGCTTGCTGGGACCCGTCTTATCTCCACTTGTGCACTAAAGTTAATGTGGTCCTTTCTTCAATATTCAATTGCTGAACAACTTCAGTCGAATAGAACAAAATCCGCGAAACAGTGTGATTTAAAAGATCTTGGAGATTGACTTCAGCACAAATATCTGTAATTCTAAATGATTCTTGCACAGGATAACAGGTTTTTTTTGGCCTTTTGTAGAACTGTACAGCATGGATAGAATTTTTTATTGGAGTTCCTTTTAATTTCATTCTTTTTCCTTGATAGCCCAGATTCAACGAACACGAACAATGCTTCTAGCGATATTAATCGCTGCTTTTATTACTTTTTTGAAGTTTTCATGAAAGATTTTCTATATTTTTTTGCGCGCGTTGGTGAATGTGTTAAATCTTTATCTCATTTGAAGCATCCGTCTTCCCTCAGAAAGGTTTCAGAGACATAATTTTGACTCCGGAGGGAAAACATTTTTAAGTAGGATGATTATATCTGTTTCTACATTGAGATATAAATCATGACCAGGACACATCCAAAAGTATAATAAAACCCTTAAAGTTTAAAAAGAAAAACTTTTAACCTTTTCAGATCATGTAGCCATTGAACTGGCTATGTACGGCGTCAGTTTTAAAACGCTGTTAATTTTATGTGGCGTCTAAGTCGCTTATTTTGTTTTCACAAAGGAATCAGTTTTATTACACAATTTGAACGACATTTATACGATGTAAAATGTTTTATTTAGACTAGAAAGAATATGACCATTTTTTTCTCTGAATGTGCTTGTGTGTGTGACTTGTGTATTATAATTGCTATGAGGATTACGGATTTATTTATTATTTACAAAAATAGCTTATTATATTAGCAGCATATAGATGTATTGAAACACATAATAAATTATGTTATACGGCACACACAAAAAAAGGAATTTGTGGTCATAAATACGTCACTTTTATTTGAGGTCTAAAATATCTTTTCTGACAAAAGATATCGATAAATATGAAACACAACGATTCGTAATGAATAACAGTATAGTAAAAATTGTTTTTTGTCAATCTAAATAGCCTTTTAAGTGGTGGGAATTTTTATAAAACGTAGTTTTCTGAATCTACTTTTAGTTATACTAACATATGTTACTTTATTGTCGAGGACCAGTGAACGCAGGTATTACAAGCGTACAGCTACAGTTCTTATTATCGCATACCGTCGTTCCGTTGATATATTAATACATTAATAATTATATAGTGGTAATATATTATTACATTTTTTTTTTATTCAGTGCGATTTTTTTTCACATATTGGGCGGTTTTTTAAATTTGTGATTCTTTTTGCCGTAATTTTTTTTTTTTTTTTTTTTTTTTTATCGAGACAATGAATGACGAACAGATTAGGTTTGCTCTTGACGAAGGACTTTCAGATTATGACGAAAATGACAGTGACGACCTTGAGGGCTTGGACGACATCAAAAATACTGAAATTAGGGTATCGATTTTTCGGAACCGCATCTCCTGAATTTTAGTAGAGACGATGAAGATCCAGGTCATTCGAGTAGTGATACTGACATGGAGTAGGAGATAAATGTAGCTGGTTCAGTTCTACATCCACCTGCTGAAGGAAACGATAATTTATTTCATACATTATCGTTCTCCAGTGCAGTTGGATGTTGAAATGCAACCAGCTGTTGAGTTTCCTCTCCAAGATGAGGAACTTGACACGGCGGAGTTACAAGGAAATCCAACTGACCGGGCCCAAAATGACGAAACAGTTACAGATGACGAAGGTTACGAGTTGGAAGGTCGTCTCCCGGTTCTTGGAAATCCCTGGTTAGTTTGTACTGATAGGTGTAAATATGGCACACTAAACAGTTTGTCTTTTCGGGTCCGGAACCGGATGCATTTGTAAAGAATCCCGACCTTTTGACTAAATCCGCTCCTCGTAAGAGAGGTCGGCCTAAGAAGCGTCGTAGGAATTTACAGAATGTGCGTGAATATATTCCTGATCCCCGTATTCATGGGCAGACGTCGTTTGCCGTATTTATGTTGTTTTTTGGGGCTATCCTTCAAAAAGTAACATTACAAACTAATTTGTATTTTCAAAGCGGTAGACCAGATGGACCATTACCTGGTGACGTTAGTCTTGATCAGATGAAACGTTTCTTTGCAATCATCCTGGAAATGGGTCATACTGTAAGACACACTTTACAAGAAAACTGGTCAACTGACGAATTTTCCCATATCGCTTGATTTGGGAATACATTACCGAGAACTGTCTCTTTCTTCATATTTTGAATATTTACACTTCACTAACCAGGATCCACCAAAAGACTCAGAAATGCAATATGGTAACTATGACCGTCTCTGGAGAATATTTGAATTTGACGCGAAATATTTGAATTTGACGCGAAATATTTGAAAATTGCACGTCAGAAATCTCGTGAACTCTGTAATCCACGACAACAAATCGTAGTTGATGAGGTTTTATGCAAGGATAGAGTCTTGTTTCGGCAGTATATACCTAGTAAACGAAAGCGCTTTGGGATAAAGGTTTACAGACTTTGCGATAATTCTGGGTACACATCGGAGTATCTGAGAAGAAAAGTTTAGAAGCTTTTGAAATGCGGTGCTATAGGAGAATGTTAAAAATCAGATGGGTGGATAAAGTGACAAATGAAGAGGTATTGCGGCAAATAGATGAAGAAAGAAGCATTTGGAAAAATATAGTTAAAAGTGGAGACAGACTTATAGGCCACATACTAAGCCATCCTGGAATAGTTGCTTTAATATTGGAAGGACAGGTAGAAGGAAAAAATTGTGTAGGCAGGCCACGTTTGGAATATGTAAAACAAATTGTTAGGGATGTAGGATGTAGAGGGTATACTGAAATGAAACGACTAGCACTAGATAGGGAATCTTGGAGAGCTGCATCAAACCAGTCAAATGACTGAAGACAAAAAAAAAAACATTCGATATGAGTGTATATCTCGGGAGATAACGAGAGGAACTAAATGTAAACGAAACAATTACTGAACGTACAGTTATCAATCTAATTGCAGATTATGAAAATTGTGGATATCATTTGTATATGGACAATTTTTTCTCATCCCTGCAATTATATCGACGACTGAAAGATGTGGGAATTCTAGCGTGTGGAACCGCTCGATCCAATCGTGCTGGAATGCCAGCTGAATTCACACGAAACAAACGTAAACAATTAAGTTTGACAAGACACCGGTTAGCCTGTCGTACGACACTGGATGGAATATCTTGTATTCTATTCAATGACAAGCGAATGGTAACACTTCTGTCTTCTATTCATGGGCCTGCTGAAGAGGGTAAATACAGCGTAACAATTCGCGGTAGAGAAAATGTCTTGAAATCTGTAATGATTGTAGACTACAATAATTACATGGGGGCTGTTGATCTATCTGATCGTCTGTCTTCAAGCTATTGCTTACATAGGCGCATGACAAAATGGACGAAAATACTTTTTTCCACGTTTTTGATATGCTCCTTGTCAATGCTTATACGGCTTACAAGTCAGTCAATAAGATGGAAAAGAAGCAATCCTTCAGATGGTTTCGAAATGAGGTTTTGAAAGGGCTTGCTTCATTATCTCCTACGGGATTTTCTGCACGAGGATCTTATGTAAGAAATCGTTAATTATTACGTCTTGAAAGTTGTGAAGCAAGACATTTTCCTAAACGTGAGGGAACAAACAGTTTTAGACAATGCGTTGTGTGCTCGGCAAACGGCATTCGCAAAAGATCAGTCTGGAGGTGTGTGGCTTGTGAGGTACCATTCTGCATAGACGGATGTTTTCTCGTGTATCACACACGCCAAAATATCACCAACTAGGAGTAAGTGCTTTTTATTTATAAATTTATTACTTCATTTTATTTGTTTAGGTTATTTATTATTTGCCATCTATTTCATTCTTTTGTTTTTTGGGGGAATCACCCATATAGCGATTTTTTTTGTGTTGGGGTAAAAACTAGTGCGCGCTCGTAATTTCTTATTTTACGATTTTATATACATAGTAACATAAAAAATACCTGTTGCTTGTACCGAATAGCCTGTAATTACTGGGGTAATTATTTATGCGTTTATGAACTTTATTACCCCCCCCCCCCCGGCGTGTAATAGCAATACTCTGTTGTAACAAAAAATTTTTCACGTAATAAATGCTCTGAGGAAGTCTTATAATTTTTAAAAAAATTGTTACATTATATGTAACGCTAAGAAAAAATAAATAACTATAAACATTTCTCGAAATTAATATGCTAATTAATCTGTGATTTATGACACGGGTTTTTCATCATATTTTGCCCAACTTTCAACCGATTTGCTTGAAAGTATTATTTTTAAAATCAGCAAACTATGTTTCATAAACACAAATCAAAAAAAATTTTCGCTAATTAAAAACGCGGTAGAAATGCGCAAAAACATTCTGCAATTAAATTATCGTAATTTTTGTACGGTTTCAATTTTTTGTTGTTACAGGCATAAAAAATATCCAATCGTAACTTTTTTTTTTTTTTTGGTCAGAATCTGTTAAATCTCGTTAATATACAGTATTTTTTTAAATTTTTGTCGCAAGAGGGTAGCGTAAGACTATGAAGGGAGGCAATCAGATACCAACATATTTTCGCGCAGCGCTAATCAAGCGCGGATCATTGTGATGGGAGAAGGTTAAAGTTTAAAATTATATCTTTCATAACAGATTATATGATGTATTACTACCAAAATTAGTAAAATGTGTTGTACATATCTGCCTCTGATACATCTAGTCAATAACTGGTTAACACTTTGTTAAAACTTTAAACGTCCCTTGATATATTTGCTATAGCAATAAACGGAGAAAACAGACACGTTTACAATGAGTAACAATTGAATTCCAATTGACAGCGCTACGAAAAGTACTGAAGGGGAGGACGAAAAAGGGTCGGCTCTTTGTTTACCATCTATTCAAGTATTTCAGGTATAAGGTTATTTTATGATACGGGTAATTCTGTGAAATCGACTTTTGGCCAGGTTTTTGAATCAAATACCACTATGTGCGACGTGAAGTTGCAGTAATATTAAGTAGGTTAGATTTTTCTTGTACATTTAGCTACATGAAGTTACAGGTTGAAAATTATATGTTGCTTATTTTCATTTTTGATGGACTGATATTTTCTTATTCATCCAACAGTGTTTTTATTCGTAACTGTATAATTTTGATATTTTATTTATCTATATTTATGAGAAAATTCGGCCATTTTTACCGGTAGAACAGCCTCGTGCAGGATTTTAGAAGGTTTTTTTTTAATATGTATGTACTTGAATTTGTAAAAATTATATTGTATAAACCTTTTTGTATAATTCATCAGAACCAAGAAAAAGTAGAAGTAACTCAAGTCCATTTTCCAAAAGCAACTTATTATTGTATCTTTACCACTACCACAATTTTATCTTCAAATTAAAGAACGTTAAAATTTTTTTTTTACACGTTTCAGTGCTGATCTTGTTCTATAATGTACAGCACATCTGTTCATCTTTGAGCTGGTTAATAGCAGGATTTTTCACAATAAAGCTTTCTTGATTAAAAAAAAAATTATAGCTACTGCTGTCATAATTATTTTCCAAGTAAAACGTATTTTTTGGTTATGAATTTTAGGTAAATATTTTATGAAAATTATAATATTATTAAAGAAATAAAAAATGAGTAATGGGCATTTGAACTGTGGTTGGAGTGTCTTATATCGATTACTTGCAATGCAGTTCTGCTGACTCAAGATTGGTGACAAGATCCAGGGGTCCGTTATTGCAACATTCTTACCCCCTACGCTGCTTAATTCAATAAGCAGTGTTTTAGTGTAGCGTATATACTGTGTATCGTTGTAGCTTATTTTTTCTGCCGTATTATATATCTTATAAAATTTTAAATAGAATTCTAATTCAAGGAGAAGTAGCAGCAGTACGGTATGTAAAATAAAACAGTTTGGTTAACATCTATTCGTACTTAATTGAACTATTAATTCTGTGAATAGTATAGTAAAATGTTTATAAATTTTATTAAAATAGATAAGGTAGATAAACTCCTCTTTAACTTTTAAATAGTGTAAATAGAATGACCGATCAGTTACTCTAGAAAATTTCATTACTTATCGTTAAATACAAAAACATTTTTGCGTTTCTTATATTTCTCTGTTCAAGTAGTAGTAGTTTTGAAAGTTTAAAGTCAACTTTAAAAGTTTAAGGTTGTGATTCCAATTCCTTTTACTCTGTCGAATTCAGGCGGTAATCGATGTTAGTTTGGCTTCTTATTCACAGAGTTAATACTATATAACTTAATAAGTTATAGATTTCGTTTATTATTTATTTTTTTCCTATTCTGCTTTTCCTTAAATTAATTTTTTATAGTTTTTATATAAACTCGGATAGAGTTTAGAATTAGTAAGAATTAGATAGAGTTTAGAATTAGTAAGTAAATATCGATTAACTCGATGTATATTTAAAATAATAAAAATAGCATTACTTAAACGATGGCCTTCAAAAACAAAAACATCACTCTGTTTAAGAGGAAAACTGATTTCTATTTGTTGTATTCAGATTTCACTTATATAAATTTATAAATGTTTGCCCGCAACCGAGCGACAGTTTTTATGTGGTAGGCAACGATGTATTCTTTTAATCATTTGTTCGGATTCTTTAAAAGTTAAATTATAACGCAATATGCCACGTTGTGCTCTGTCGTACCAGCTGATGACGTCTTTATAAATAGCGTGCTTACTATTTATCATAGCCGATCAATAACTGACCGGTTAAATTTATCTTGCTGTTTTGTAGGAAGTCTTTACGGTGGAATTTTTTATTTGCCTAGAAACATTTTTTAGTGTCGTCAGATAATTTTTAATTATTACTTTTCATTTTCCGCAAAATGAATATGGCACTGGCACGTGTGCCTGTGCGCTTGCGCACTTATAGTACGGTTTGATAACCGTAAGACTGCGTCTATTGAACGAATGAATTTCTGAGTAAAACCTAAACAGAATATGACAATTCCATTACGGGTGTTTGTAATTACCTTTTTAATTACTGTTCTGATAGCAAGTTTGTCTGATGGAATTATCTAATTCAAATATCACCACGTTTTATTATCAGTATCTTTTAATGCAGCCATCTGCTTGTTTTTACGTACCGGATAATAATGTCATTTCAGATAGAAATAAAAACTGAAATATTAAGCGTAATAACAGTCAAAATTTAATGTTTTTTTTTTTTTTTTAATTTTCTGCATTGTTCATATAAATTTTAATTTAGCATTTTAATTTTCTTACTCGTTAGAAGATATAATTAGCTTTCAAAATTAGCCCTACACATTCTTGTAGCATTGAAAAAAGAAATAATTCTCTTTTAGTTTCCTTCAGTTTAAATATAAAAAAAACTGGTATTGATCTCTCAGCTATTAGCTAGTATTTTGATTTTTTTTCCATGAAAACCGGTCGTTCTTTTTTATGACTATAGAAAATGTTATGGTAGATATAAAAGCGTTATTGCAATTTTTAAAAATTTCTGGTAAATCTTAGATTGAATGATTGTTTAAACAATATATGTTAATTTCTTTTTAGTCTCCTTCAACCTCTGTACAGAAGCGTATATTCTCCTGATTTTCCTTTTCTTTATAACTGCACAAACGCCAAAACCTGTTTCGAACTTCAAAAACTATTATTAGAGCTACCCGGTTTAGTTGTTTGTTCCTTTTCACATTACGAGAGAACATGCATTACTTTTACATCCATGGATCCGACACAGGAATTTCACTTCTGCTGTTTGCATTTTACTACAATGTTTTTTAAACACGACCCGTATCGCCGCCATATAAGAAAGTAGTTACCAGCATTAGCATTATACTATAGAATTTGAGATTGAATTTTCCATTGTTAAACTCTATAAATCGGTGGATTATGACACGTATGAACTGAAACCTAGGATTTTATTAAACATTTCTTTCGTAGTGTTATGTAGACATCGGCCAAGTATTGTGCACTGGATACTTATAGAATATTATTCTGAGCTGTTGTTTTAGTTCTAGCGTAATTTTCATTTTCTTATTAGAAATTGTTTCTAGAAAAAATTCTTGACGATCATATTTAACTTAATAAAAGCTACAAAATTACAACAGTTTAGTACAGGGTGCTAACTTAAAAGTCTCTTAGTTTAGTCTATAAATAATAGTTTATCGGCAAGTATTTACATAATAATGTACAGGTGTTGAAAATTACGTCCATCCACTTCTACGCACTTGTCAACGCGTTTGACCATGTTCCTGGCTACTCTTGTTAGCTGTACCTTATCTGTTTCCTGTATGGCATTGGTAATGTTTGTCTTCAATTTCTGGAGAGTGTATTCCTATAAACAATTTCTTTTAAGTAACCCCGCACAATGAAATCCTGGACTAGTCAGATCAGGGGATCTTAGTGGCTACAATCCTTTAGAAATGATTCTTCCACCGAAAAATCTTGTAACATCTCTATAGCAGAACGAGCTGTATGGCAAGTGTCCCGTTGCAACCACCAGTCACGCTCATCCTCTTACTGTAAGGCTATGAACCGTTGGATAATTTCTTGGTAAACGGCAGCATCCACACAGTATAGATACAAGTATATCCGGGAATTATTGCATTCGTATGTTACTTTAACTGTTTTTCGTTTTAAAGTAACAATATTTGTTAAAATAAATTTTATTGTTATTCTGAGTTTTAATTAACAGATTTCTAACTTAACTGCAGGAAAGTTTCGTTGATTTTCTGGAGTGGTGCAGGATAATTGGATCAAATAGCTATCCTCTAGGCCATCCGTAGCCAACGTTTTTTCAATGAAGTGGCACATTTTAAGCGTGGAATCTTAAGCGTGCCACTTTCATGACCAAGTTCTTTCTATCCTCTACCTTTTCTTTATTTTTAAGCTTATGACTTCACTTACGTCTTATGGGATAATTTTCTTAACAGACTTATTCTTTAAATGTTATCCTAAATTTCACATCAGGCAGCAACAAAATTGAAAAAAAATTAAATGAAAACTATTCTGTTCAAAATAACTTTTATTCAGATTGTTACAGATATTCAGGTAGCTTATTTGAAAATTAGATATTTTTTTTTTAATTTAAATTGTACTATACAGATTTATTATGCTAATGTAATATTAATAAATATATATGTAGATATATTGGTTTAACAATAATAAGTCAAAATATTTAATTTTACAGTGAATTAATGACAGTTTAATATTAACATGTGTGAATTATAAAATTAATTCAAACATGCACTGTTTATTAGAGATGTAAATTAAGTAAACTAGTAACAAAAAATTGATTTTTCTACAAAATTGTTTTTAAGGGGCAGACTATTTCAACTCTGTTATGCGAGCACCGGGTGCATGCATAATAGAGTTCGGATAAGTATGTTTGTAGAAACATTTATTGAGATTAGGAACATGTTGCCGAAATATCGTACAACCTTCTTTATTTACTCGGTACATATACTCATGTAACTAAAATACCCGGAGATACCTTAGGGCTATAAGTCTGGAATCGATTAGTTTTCAAACTATCGGCCACTTTATGTTTTTGCAATATAAATTTATATTTAAAGAATCGATTTTAATTTTTAAATAAAATATGTTATACATATTTAAACACACTCTCAATTGAAAAAATTTCCTTAGAAAATTTAAAAATGGTTGTCTTATAAATGTTTAAATCGGTCAATAATATCTCCCTGTATATTTTATATATATATACAGGTGTCCCATATAAAACGCAACCCAACCGTATATTGGTAGGTATTGAAATAATAAAAAGGCATGTGTAAATGTAAATGTAATTTTTATTATTACCATCCATTACCTTACATTTAGAGTAAATGTTGGAAGCCATCTTCTTGAGTACAAGCTTCAATTCATTTTACAGCGTTTCTTGCAACTTTTTTCAAAGTTTGTGGCTGGGATATTTAATACAGCTTGTTCAATATTGACTTTCAATTGTTCAAGTGTTAGTGGTTTGTTGCTGTAGGCTTTTTCTTTGAGGTAACTCCATAGAAAAAAATCAGCCGCAGTCAAATCTGGAGATCTTGGTGGCCACACGCTTCGACTGATAACACGATTACCAAAGAATTCCTCAACGAAATGAGAAGTTGAACCTGCGTAGTGCGATGTTGTTGACCGTCATGTTGTAGCCAGCAGTGTCTGTCTTCCTCTTCCAAGAGTGCAATGAACTGAAATAAAATATCCTGATATCGTTCTGCATTAATGTTGTACTAGAAAAAAATAGGGCCGATTATTTTCTTCCGCGATATCCTGCACCACACGCTCAACTTCTGCGGGTGTAATTGTTTTTCGTTATAAACGTGGGGATTTTCAGCACTCCAAATTCTACTGTTTTGGCTGTCTACGTAGCCATCCAAATGAAACCATGCTTCATCTTGTCTCTAGCAATACACTGAACGTTATGATTGCATTGTTGTTACTATCAGTAGTGTTCTACTGCGTCGCCGCGATGTTCAGATGTTGGACGAGTCCATTTCAGTAACGAGTAAGGGAGTAAGCTTGACTTTTGAAATTTCATGGATGAGTGATTGATGGGTTGCGTTTTATATGGGACATCCTGTATATATAATATACATAATATGTGTGTGTATGTGATTTTTTACACTGTCATTTTAGAAAAAAATAAACAGAAAAAGTTTATATTATGAATATTTCTTTAAATACGATTAAAAGCCGAGTTGCGGCGGAATCTGTTGAAAGTGAATCGGGTTTAATCATGAGCTTATTCTCATTTTCTCATTTCCTCCAAAACAGATAACTGAGTAAATTAACGAGATAGCCGTCCTGAGAATAGTCTTTTGTAGCAGAAATAAAAAATTACCTGATCGGTAACTTAAGTTTTTACATAGGAACTTTTCTTCGTGCTTTAAATTAAAAAAAAATCTGCTTCCGGAATTTCTCCGCATATTTCAGGGACGCTATATATATGTATAATAGAGTATACACACGTACGTTTACTTACTTACAGGTGGAATTGAGAACCTTCCTCTTGTTTCAAGTCTTAAAGAATAATATATGATTTTTTTTAAATGTTCGTATTTTCTCTCTTTAACGAGTTTGGCGAACTATTATGTGGTACATTGTGTCGGTGTAAATACGATGAACCCAAAATATATGTTAACCGGTTATCTGCTCTGCAGAAAATGTCGCTAGCCGAACAAATGTCTGGCTTTCAAAAGGACTAAGTACTTCAGATTCGTTTATCTTGAACTTTTATATATTTTTAAGTATTAAATAAATAAACTTGATTCGGTGATGTGCCGCATTTTTAGTTTCTCTTTGTCCTGTTAACTTTTTTGTATTCTTATTTTTCATAAACAAAATAAAATTTTTCATTTACAGCGATTATATTTTTCACTATTGTAATTAATTATACGCACCCTTTTTACGCAGTCGATTTTTTTCTTACTGTAGAGGTATTGATGAGTTCGTAATTAAGTTCTATAAAAATGATAGCTTATAGTCTCGTACGACTAGTTATTCACATGTAGCTTAGTTCCCTAATTCATTAATCAGGGAGTACATTGTCTGCTCGTACTTCTGAAGTTATCCGCTTATTTTAGTGATAGCGTGAAAGTGCACTAGCAGGAACTGTACTTTCGTGTTTAGCCCCTCATTACAGCATTGTTTTGTATATATAACATGTTTTGTATATATTGAGTAGCGTCACTGAAGCAGTTCATCAGGGATAATTTTTATTCGAACAAAAAGTACGCTTGCTTATTAACCGCTTTGTGTTATAATTTTTATAAACTTAATGCAACGTTTTCAATTCGCACTTCCTGTCCGGTTGCAAGTTACTGGTCGTAATTTAAAAGTATAGATCGATAACTTCATCCCTTTCCTGAAATTATAAAGCGTTACATCATGCTGAGTAATTATATTACTTATTATTTTTTAAATGAAGGTGGAATCCTGGTAAACTGAAACGAAAATTTAACCTGAAGTTAACGTGACATCATCTTACATCACAGGATGATATCTAATCGACGAATAATCTCTCCTTCTAATGGATGAGTTATAGTTAAAAATACGTATGCTTTGTACTTGTAACTCTTGACTCATTCGCGTAGTCTTCAAGTATAAAATTCCCCGTCGGGGAATATTTTAATAACTGGAAATAAAGTTAAAAAGTTGTGTAAGATATTTTATTTGAAATCGAAAATTTCACCCGTTCTATATTGTTAATCAACTTCAGTAGAGATTATTGAAAAATTATTTATATAAGAAAAAGAAGAGAAGTAAGTTTTTAAAAAATTTCAAATGATTTTAAATACTCAAAATACAAATAGATCTTAAAGGAAACCAAAAGGACAGACGAAAATACGTGATAGTTAAAGTATTAAAATGGCGGTGAGCAGGCCATGTAGCAAGAACTACTGATGGCAGATGGGCTAAATTAGCACTCGCATTTTCTTGTAATTATTAAACTTTGAAACTTGTTTTGCGTTCCACCGTTTATATGTTTTTCTTGCGGCGTGACGATCGATTTGTATAATGTTCAAGAAAACTCCAGATATCTCCTGCAGGTTTCTCGATTCGGGATGTACAGTTAACCCACGTCCTTTGTGTAACAAGTGTATATGAAGCTTGTTACATTCTCCGCTCGCCTGGCTAGGATGGTTTTATTAGATACAGACAGCAGAACAGCGGTCGTGATAACATGGTTAATTTATAATTTGTTCTGCCACAAATCCGTTGACTACTCCGGTAGACTTGTGCTAATCCTGTACCTCGCTCCAGTACCCTCGTTTTGCCGGTAATAAACTAAAAGGTTTTATTTACGTTGTTATTGAAATATGGAACGGATGATATAGGTTTACTTATTTAATCATTTCATTATCGGTGAGCGTTTGCACAGGGTCCTGTCTAAAACTAACGTGAGCCGACAGGATCGGCTCTTAGATTTCCTCGGTGTTTTTCTTATCGATCGACAGATCGCTCATCATTTCTCTTCTGTATGCCACTGACATTATAATTTCCTAATTAATATCGATATTTTTACTATTTCGTTGGATTAATGAGATGAGGGATTATTGGTACCGTGCGGCAGGGAAAGGACGATTTTAGTAGGTATCTTAAAGGGGTTCGTATTTCAACCTATATTGTGTACCCTTGTTGGTTTGCGTTTTCATTTGCTTTGTTCTCGTTTAAAGAGCGTCCACATGTCTTAAATAACTAAGGAAATTAACATTTTATTATTATTATTATTGATAAAACAGAAAAAACTTGGTGGTCTCCGCAAAAGAATGAAAGGTTGTTCCAGAACATGTTACGTTCAACAAGTTCGACAAGGTTGCGTTCGGTGCAACCGAGGTGTGGACGACACTGATGCTTGATGTTTGATAAACTAATTAAACTTATTTCATGTGTCGTTACAGTTGTGTAATTGACGGATATTCTTAAAATGTAAATTGCGGGTCAAAATTTTGTTTCCTTTTTTCTCAGAAGATGTTTGCTATTTTTGCATAATAATTCTGTTTCGGTTGTTTCGCAATATTGAAAAAACTATGACGTATCTTCCATAAAATTACAAAAAGTCCTCGTTTTGAATCTTACTTGAAAAAATAATATGCTTAATTAGTCATTATTTTTTTGTTATAAGTTGGAAGTTAATAAAATAAGTCTTAATTCCATTAATAATATTTAGTAATACTTAAATATTTGTTGACTGAAAATTATAAATTCATTTTACAAAACAGAATAGAATCGTATGTATTAAAAAAATATATCTTATTAAAAATATATTTAAAAAAATACCTAACTGAAAAATTTAATAAGATTTTTATTTTTTTGGAAATGTGAATAATGAAATATTCTTCGTCTTAGTAATTTTAGTGCAGCGGCCTAGAAGTGAAAGAGCGTTAAAGAATTGAGATGTTTTTGAAAATTATATTGAACGATAAGCATGATATAACTTTGTCATTCTTAAAATTTGACAAATTTTACTTGTATACTATTTACAGAAAAAAAAACAGTTTGAGTGTCGCAAAGTGCTTTAATTTTCATAAGAAATCTAGTTTATAAGTTAAATTTTAAAAGTATAATGAATTTATTGACTGTATATCATAATGTATTTTAGCTACGTTATTTATTTCCGCTTATTGGTTGAAATATGTTTTAAAATATGTTGTACGGACTCGTAAATGAATGAAGGAGGGATACCGTACTTCACGAACAGTATCCTTCGTGATTTTTACTGATGAAGAGAGATAATGTTAGACTTTTACTCGGTAATTTACTCCATATTTGAGTTTTTGTAAGGCCATCGACGACATCTATTGGCGGAATTTCGTCCGACGAAGCATACATTTACGAAATGCTCGTTAGTGCTAAAAGTCCCGATTTCTTTAAGGATGGATCCTCACGATTATACTGGGTGTTCGAAAAGTGACGCAACATTATGGAAAAATGAGTAAGTTAGAATATTTGTTGAGTTTCCTCCATTATGCGATTCAATTGAATTCGACATTGCTTGCTCTTGTCAAACACATGTCATGTTTGTTGGAGAATTACAGCGACTCGTCCTTCAATTTCGCTCTGCAATTCGGAAACTGTGTAAGGATGAGTTTTGTGAGCGGCTTCCTTAAGGTATCCCAAGAAGAAAAAGTCAGGGGATAAATGAGGAGACCGAGAGGGCTACAACTACAAATCACTTGTCCAAGAAAACACTGATCCAAGAAAGTCATATTGTTGTCGGCTGTATGAGCTGTTGCATTGTCCTGCTGTAACCACGTGTACTCTTGCCGGTTTCAATTAAACGTGCAACAATAGAAGGAAACATTCTGCCATAAGGTTGCGTCACTTTTTGAACATTCTGTAGAATGGATGCATTGGTTCTGCCCGCATTCCTTTGGAGATCGGGTATCTTTGCCTCCAGATTTATTAGTCGCCTTGGAACAAATTCAATCTTCATTAAGAAAAATCTTTACTCCGTTCCTTGAATTGTATGGCGAGTGAAAGAATGCAATTGACGTATATAAATCGTTCAGCTATATTCTCAGTTGAAAAAGGTATTAGATTTGTAAGTTAGGCCGATTTTTAATTTGTAAGAAAATTAAATAAAAATGTTTTCTAAACTTAATTAGTCGATTAGTTTAGCGTATAATTGTCTGCATCTTGCTGCGTATCGTGTTGTGCTGCGTCGGTTGTATTTGAAAGCCAAACTTCATTCTACAAATTAAATAATTTAATACTAACATTTTGTAATTATTTAACTTATAATACTTTCTCCTAAAATAAACTGTTAAGGCGTAGAAATAATTATGTTAAAATAATTGTTTATTAATAATGGTTTGCAATTATCATCCTTTCACTTTGAACTTTAATTTTCAGAGATGGAGATAAATCTTGTTGAAGAGACTCGTTATAAGTGGGGTATGTTGAATACACACGCACTGATTGATTGCAATTAGCAGTAAGCTGCTTTATGCTGAAAGCACAAAAATGTTTATTCTTGTATGTTTTGCGCATAGATTTGCAGTCGATCGTATATTTGTTGTTTCTAGCGATTTGCTTGCTTATTATTATTATTATTATTATACTGCAAATTAATTTTTAAGCTTTTTACTGCGATACATATTACTTAATACATTTTATTTTAAATACTATTTGTTTATTATTTTGTATTTGTTATATTGTACTTAAGTTTTTTTTTTATATACTCGTAGTACTGAAAATTAATTTTAGAATATAATTAAATTTCTATTCATTCTACTATAATTATTATGTGTTGAGATAATTTTCAAGAAAATTAAATCTAACAGCCACACCCATGTACACGCATCACCCTTGTTTTGACGTTTTGTTAACTTATGAAAACTTCATTATTATTTTTATATAAATACTTTAAACGTAACATATAATTTACATTTTTGTGAAAGATCGCTTTTTGTTGTCGATTCGGTTATGCTGAAGATTACTAGTATACATGTGAGCATCATACTACGACTGAACGTAGTGTGACTGTATTATAGTCGTAATGTCATGGCTTGTGAATCACAAGCCATGTATACTTCTTTCTTTGTTCTAAGTTTTTTCTTTTTTTTTTTTAGAAAACTTTTTATTGGTAATTTGAATTTTAAAATAATAATTTGAGTCTGAAAAAATATTCCAAATGATTCACAAGAAAAATTAACATTTTTTTAAAAGAAATACTACAGCAGCCGTCTTAAAAGAAAGTATTTTACTTGAGTGATACTTAAGAACCACTTGATAGAAAAAAAATTTAGATTTATACGGTGTTAAAACTTTGAAAAGTTTACATGAAAAGGACCTAGATTTTCGCATTTTGATTTTTTATGCTATTTTTAAACTATGCAATTTAAACTTTCCATACCTGCTCAGAAGGTTATAGAAAATGAACTTTTAAGTACTTATAAGAAAAAAAATTGTTTAAGAAGTTTTATGGAGGGGGTAAAGAATTTTTTTAAATAATTGTCCAGTGGTCTAATAGAACTGGCATTTAAAAAAAGGATTGCTATTTCAGTCTTTTAAAGATGTTTTTCACCCAACTGGTTTTTAACATTGCTTCTGTTACGAGCATAGTTTTATAATTGTAATTATCAGCTGGATGTGAAGGTAAAAATAATTTTCTTAAACGGGCTTGAATATGCACTGATTATTAGAAAAATGATTTCCTGTTTAGTAAGGCCGAAAAATTGAAACCAACAATTAGAAACCTTTTGTAGAATTCTTTAATACAGATTAATCTTAGTTCCTATATACACTTAACATTGTTATCTCTCTCTCTCTCTCTCTCTCTCTCTCTCTCTCTCTCTCTCTCTCTCACACACACACACACACACACACACACACACACACACACACATATATATATATATATATCACTAGCAATATATGGTTACTTCCGTTTCCCGTCGCGGTTAGGGGATGCTTAGCCGGTCAGGGGCTCTGCCCTCTGGACCACCTGTGTTCATTAAACTCATGCTTGTGAGAATAATAATGATAAATAAAAATTAAAGCCTGTCCAATTTATAAAAATAATCAGTGTATTGTAATTTTTTTCAGAGCAACAGTTTGTTCAGTACAGGACCCACTAATTGCTTTTTAGATTTTTCCGTCGCGAAATACATAATCAAAATTAAAATATAAATCTCAATCACAATCTTACCAAATCTCATAAAGATTGATTAAATAGCGGTAGCATAAAATGGCAAAATTATAAAAAAACAATTTGTTTTTTTACCCCTTAAAATATTAAAATTCAAAAAACCCGAAAATGGTTTTTGATATTTATTTGGAAGGTATTTGCAAGCCCAGATCGAGTGAATATCTCGTTTACTATAGTCAGAAATAGGAAAAATTTGCAATCATTCGAAATTTCTATTACTTTTCTTCACCCCTTTCAAGGTCGTTTAATTAGTCGGTCAGTCAGTCAGTCACAAGTTGATTTATAGATGTAGATGTGTAAAAAAATACGTGCGTAATTCTTAATCAACAACCAAAAAAATTACCGTAGTTAAGTTGATGAAAATTTGTATACGCCTTCTTGTTACGGTGTTAGTGCACACTAAGAAACAATTTTTTGAAATTTCAAGTTTAAAGCGTTAAATTGGAGTAACATGAAATTTACTTTTTTTTATTGCTCGGTAAGAAATGGATATCAACTTGATTTGTGGAGGGTGTAATCTTCATGTGAATATCTAAAAAGTAATTTCTAATTATTTTGAAATTCCGAGTTTAAAGGATCAAAATGGATTTTTTTTTTTTTTTTTGAAACCCGGCTACATTTTTAATTTCTCTAATTTGTATTAGCTGCCTGTATAAATTAGAACCGGTATTATTCAATTAGAAGTTGAAGATACCGGATTATTTTTCTAGTTTAGTACTGTATTAATTTTAATATTTTCCTCCATCCTATTAATTAAATCGTTTCTGTACTTTGCAAGTTTATTTACACTCTCGCTTGTTTGTGTTAATCGCTGTTAATTATCCGATTAAAAATTATGTAAGGTTGAGTATAAATATAAATATCTCTGAAATGAAGTATCAGATTTTAATAAAATATACGTATGATTTAATAACTTATGTAGTTGAATATTTGTTGATTAGTATTAAAAGTTTTTCCTGGCTCTTAATGTCAGAAGTTACAATTTTATTTAATTTTCCCCTACAAAAATCTAACCGTCAGTTACAGATGTATTTATCCTTAAACTCGACTGCACAATACTTAGCTGTAATAATATATAAATTTTCTTAAATATATTTTCACCGGAGAACGGCAAGCAGTAGCTTGAACATTGTTAGCCGAGTCACTTATTAAGTCAGCTTCTAGGATGGTTGGCTGAGGCGAGGCGTTCGACATCCATTTTAATCTTTGGCTCTTAAAAGAGACGTTTCATCTGTGAATTCCCGGAGATGACAGTGGTGACCGGACCAGCCTTGGAACCTTAACCGCAAATAAGTTCTTAAAAAAACCTTATTTGCCACCGTCAGCCAGCCGGAGAAGCTTTAAATGGTACTGTAAAGAACCGTGTTTCGGCTTGCCATAAATCTATACAGATCAACAATAGTGAGGCGGCCGATCTCCTAGCGATGGTTAATCTGGTCAAACATTTTCTTATTATTATTACTTTTCTACTCGCAATTCTTCCGGATTTCCGTCGACTGCGCCTCTGTTCTGGGCGTATGATAGGGCTCATATAGCGACGTATTGTATTGTCCTGAACTCGCGATCGGCTGGATCGGTGGCACTGTATTAGTTACCAGTCGTCATTCCGACTGGTTGCCGTTGATCGTTCCCTGCACACTCGATTAGTGTTCAAAATAACGAGTCTTCCGATCAGGAGATTCGTTATTTTATTTTAATGTTAACTTAAGTTAATTTTAAAAACATACATTTATGTCATATGTGTTTTTTGTAGTGTGTATCGTTACAGTTACTTCCTTAGCTGCATATTTGCAACAAAGAAAATTTTTGCACTAAAATTTTTGTGAGCATTAAAAATTATTGTTAATTTTAAAGACACGCTTTTATTTATATATATATAAGTACATATTACTTTTTAGTGTTTAATATCCTGCAGTTACCGATGTGAATAGACTACGTTTGTGTCATCTTGTACGGGAGGTAGGATATTTCGGGCCCGCTAGATGAGGTATATAATACAACCCACCGGGTTGGACTAGTGGTAAACTCATCACAAATCAGCTGATTTTGACGTCTAAAGTTCTAAGGTTCAAATCCTAGTAAAGGAATTACTTTTATACGGATTTGAATACAAGATCATGGACCACCGGTGTTCTTTGGTGGTTGGGTTTCAATTAACCACACATCTCAGGAATGGTTGACCTGAGAATCTACAAAACTACACTTCGTGTACGTTCATACTTATCATCCTCATTCATCCTCTGAAGTAATACCTTATGGTGGTTCCGGAGGCTAAACAGAAAAAGAAAAGATGAGGTATATATAAAAAATTAACGGCTTCTCTATATTGTCTCCTGATTACCATTCTGTTTTTTTTATTATAATTAATGATACATCATGCCTCGTGATCCAGAGGTGTACGCGAGTAATTTCTCATCTGCGTCTGTTAAAAAAATAAATATGATGTCCGTATTCTTTTTACCAAATGTAGTCAGTTCTTTTTATGAACCTTTGTTTTCTGTTCTCTCTGTATTTATTTTCATGTATTGCTGGACGCAACCTTTGGGTTAGTGCTATTTTAAAAATTTATATATAGATAAATATCACAGAATAAAATTAATAATTTGAATTTTTTAAGAAAATAAATTTATCGGAAGAAACTGACCTTCGAGTTAGGCCGCCTCATTACAAAATGGAAGATTGAAATCCATCAAAACTTTCACTCATTAGACAGTAGCCAAAGTCTTTTTTGTTCGTTTTATGATTTAAAAATAAGTATCAGTCTTAGAAGAATAAAACCAGTGACAGATTTAAGAGAACTCCCAGTTAGTAACTGATCAGAGATCAACTTATATTATCAACTTTCTACAATTCTGTTTTCTTCCAAACAGATGGCAATTTTAGCTTTAGAGGGCTTAAATTCTAAATATATATAAAATAAATTAAGTAAATTAATTCAGTATGATCCTAATAGGATTTTACCCTTTACATAAAAATTTCGTTAATAACCGTACTGTAAGCATGTTCTCTGTAGTATCCTATACCCTTCATATTCCGTATTTTAATTTATCTTATGCAGCTCGATAAACTGATTCCTTAGGCATTCTGTATCCGTACAAATAAATTCCAGCATTATTCTAGATTTAACCTTTGTAATTAGATAAATTCCCCTATTAAATTGAGATACCCTATTGATTATTCCACGACAGAAAGAGATACATAAATTTATTTCTTTGCAGTACTCTCTTAGGCTAATGTCGTGACAATTTTGCCATTACAATCAGTTTTCCTTGAATGCTAACAAAGTATTAACAGTTTTTGTCTCTATTAACAACTTTTTATATACATTAATATTACAGATTTGAATAATAAGGCAAGTTCAAATTTCTCTTAGTATTGTGTAATCTCAAATCAGGTGTTTACAGAATCGTCACTATTCGTAATTGTTGGATAGTTTCTCATCTTTCTTGAGGCTGATACATTTAAAGCATGTTAAATAGAAGAGGCACCAGTTGAATGTGATAGTCATTAAAAGTATCTCTTGTTAGGCTGCTTGGATATTAGCTGCATTTTGATCAAATTGCCACGTCGATGTGTAACAGTATTCAGCGAAGAATGCAACAAGAGAACCACTTCATTCTTTACTTTACCCAGTTAGACTGATATCGTTCGCTTTTATTTTTAATTTATGCTATTTCATGTTCACTAGTTAGTTGGCTTTTCAAAGCACCATTAAACCGTTTGGTTATGGCACCTAACAGAAAAAAATTGAATTTCACTGAACGAACAGCAACAGTGAATTTTATTTACGCATTCATATTTACACATTCACTTTAATTCAGCAAACCATCTAAAGCATGTCCAGTACTCGTTCCCCCACTCTTTTATTAGTATTCTTTGGTTAACGAAAAAATTACCCGAGTTTGAGCTGGAAGGATTTTTAACACTTTTCTGAAGTTAGTAGTTGTCCCATTTCTATCTGTAGTTCTAAGGGCTATAAGAAAACTTTTGATTCGTCTTCCTAAGATTAGGCATTTCAAAGCATGTTCCGATACGCATTTTAATCTTGGTCTGCATCGGTTGCTTTTTCCAACATCATGATATCTGGAAGCTGCTATGAAACCCTTCCCTCTTCCATTCGTGAATGATGCGCCTGCTATTATTCTGACGTTGATTTTAAAAATGTTTAACTTTTTTTTTTCTTTTTTTTTTGGTTTGTTTTACCTCCGGGTCCGCACTCAAGCATTTCATTCCACAGAGGATGAGATGAATGAATTTGTAGCGTGTGTGAAAAATGCCATGCCTGACCGGGATTCGAATCCAGGACCTCCGGGTGAAAGGCCGAGACGCTACCACTCGCGCCACGGATGCCGGCTGAAAATGTTTAACTTAAAAGTGAATATCATCACTTCTGAAACTATGTAATAAATGTTATCTCTGAAGCCTATATTAATGTAGTTTCTAGACGAGCTAATCCCAAGTTGTACACATTCGGCACAGCGATTGTTTTATAAAACGGCATCCTTCATCCTTGGGTTCTTCCTACTTTTTCAGGTGTGCGTGAATAGTGCCGCAGCTTGTACTGAATTTATTTTTTATATCTACATTTTTTTCGTACGGTATTTATGGTATCTTTCAGCCCAAGTACTGTAGATATAAAAACTTGTTCTAATAGTTTATTGCCAATGAAAGTATTGCTTCTTACTGGTTTTCGACCTTTAAAGGCCATAACGTCTGATTTTTGAAGATATTTTTAAACCATATTCCTGTAATACTCGTATTTTAGAAGATATAAACATTGCTGTTTGTAATTTATGTTCTGTTTCTTAAATTATTACCGACCAGCATAAAGCAGTGTACTCAGGATTACATCATCGGAGTTTTTTTTTTTTGCTTTTCTCGAAGGATATCGTGAATATAAATATTAAAGAAAGCCGGAAAGTACATCAGCCCTATCCCCGTTCCTTTATTTGTTACTATACGTGATAATAATTCGTTTCTAAAGTTTAAAAATATATATGGTTGTATCTTCATACAAACCTTTTATGGGATTTATTACGTGTTCAGGATATCCTTTTTCTCCGTAATTTTCCGCAATTTGAATCTAAAACAATATCAAAAGCGCCTTCTCAATGCCAATGGAGGCCATAACCTTCACGGTTTAGGCCTGTTCCGACTCCACATTTATATTTGGTCCCTCCATCGCTTTCTAGGCTGTCCAACTCTTTTCCCGACTGGGGTGAATTGCATCAAACTACTTTGTAATCGTACTTCATCCATATTTAAAACTTCTTCATACCACCATTGTCTATAATCCTTAATAAGATTAGCTACACTTCGAACTCCTAGCTGCTATCTTATATCATCTCGGATTCTGTCCAACTACGTATATCCAGGCAGATGCCTAAAAAATCTCATTTCTGTAGCCTCTAATCGAGATCGCTTTTGTTTTGCTTGTATCCATATCTCTGAACAATACATCAAATCAGGGGTAGCCAGCATGTTATCTAATTTTATAACTGTCTATTTGCGGACCTTATTAAAAAGGGTTCGTTTGATCGTGTGCAGCAATTGCTGGAACTTACGCATCTTCAGGTCAACATCATCCGATCTCCAGTATCAGTATTGACCCCACTTGCTCGACTGTCATCATATAAATAGTTTTTGTTCCGTTTTGGATCACCCCACGAATCCCCGGTTTTAGAAACAAAAATAGGAAGAGATTTCAAGGGTTTAGCCGTCAAACTCGTAAAGGCAATATGTTTCATTACACTTTTTTCAGTTCTTTATTATATATTTTATTTTAAAAACTGCATCAATTCACGATCACCCTTTTCTAAAACCCACTTGTTCTTCGTATAAAAGCCAATCAGCAATATACTTCCGTGTATTATTTAATATTGACGCATACATCTTATTCCCAACATCAAAAAGGTTGATACGTCTATAATTCCGACAGTCTCCACAGCCCCCTCTTTTGAAAAGTGAATCAGTCCCCATCACTCATCATTCCTTCATACCCCTTTTTTGCCCTTCTATGATCTTGTACTGCATGTTTATGCCATCACAGATTAAAGAGACGCTGTATCTGCTGATCAAAACAAAATCGTCTTACTTCAAAAGTTCATTTCGTACGTTATCCAGATCTGAAGCTTTTCTCTTTTTTAATGACCGTAAAAGTACTCCACAAAAAATATATTCTGATTACAGTTTTTATAGTCAATATTCTGAATCCGAAATACTGGTCTTTAAAATCTTCTAACACCGATCTCACTCTGTTCTGTATTAAGAGTTTTCATTGACTTATAAGCTAGACTTTCGCGGCTATGAACGTCTTTTTCAATATTTCCAATTAAAGTATCCTAGATTCCTGCTAATATTTTGTAAATGTTCGTAGTAATACTCTTTTTCTCTTCATTATTTCTAATCTTCAAGGCTTTCTTAGAGTAAATTTACTTCTCAAGCTTGGAGTTTCGTTAGGAGCCTGGTGAAGAGGCTCCTTAACATTGTTCCAATCTTGCTGTAGTACATCATTCCGTTTGTCTTTATCCCGCTAAAGCTCATCAGGGCCACGAATGAGGGGGGGGGGGGGGAGTGACGACCGGAATCGTCACAACGTATTTAGATGAAAGGAACCTATGATACAAAACACGTTTCTCCTCGTCCACCAAGAAATTGTTGAATTGATTTTTTACAATAAAGATTCATCCTAGATACCAGAAGATGACCTTAACAATCATTTCCTTTATATAAATATGTCTGTAATTTGTCCCTTAAATCTTCATTATAATTACATAGCCTATCCTAGATTTCAGAATCCCAACTACGTCTGTGAGTATCCGTTTTTTTTTAAAAAGAATTAGTAATTTTTAGGTTTTTGGAAGTTGACGAATTCGTCAAAAATTCTATCATCCTCAAAATTTCAACGACCTGACTGATTGGATCAGAGCAATCAATGTACCCCATTACGACTAAATCTTCAGATGACCTACAATTATCCTATTAGCTTCTGTAAACAGTCTTAACATTTATCTCTGTCTGTTTATTCATTCTCCGGCCCGTTTACACCAATAACATTCGTGTAACACCTATCTTGTTAAATCTTACCTCATTTACAAATTTATAGGTATTTTGTTGACAAGAACAGCAACGCCTTTACTACCCCATTCTCTTCTTGGCAATGTCAGAATACAACAGTTAATAGGAATTGTTCTTATTTATGAACCTAACTAATAATGTCACGTTTTAATTTCGTAGACTACAGCAATGTTTATCCTGTGTTTTGTTAAAACTTCTGCAAGCTCAATTTTTTTCTAGTTACTTAAATTCCTGTAAAATTCTAACTCGCAAAATGTCCACGTTTCCATTTTACTTAGCCGAAAATTCAGTCCTAGTTTCGAGGCTCCTATCCTAACATAGGCGCTGCAAGTACTTTCTTCTTTTCGCAGGGGTTAATTATCGGCCTGTCACACAAACCCCATCCTGGAGGACCAAGGACTTTTCTGTTAGGTTATCATTTACTAGGTAAAATGTCTCCGTTTTAGGGCGTTGAGAATCCGCCTTTGCTCTCCTCTCTATTGTTACATGACAACCCACATGCCGCTATTTAGAGACCGAGTGACTAATCAGATCTTCGAGGATTCATAAATAAGTTTTTCTGGCAGATTCAATATGAACTCCTTGTCCGTCCCCTTAACAGCAATTCAGTGTCCTTTCATTACTTTTTGAAATTATTAAAAACATGATATTGACACTATGAGATATGTTATAGTTTTGCTATTTTTGGACAGTACAATGTATCGAGATAATGTGCTGAAAACAGTATTAAAAGTATTTTAATGGGGAATTCGTTCAACTTACAGACTGAAACAGTCTGTAACAGCTTTTATCCATTATAAGAACAAATAATGTTAAGTACTAGTAATTTGTTGATATAACAGATAAATTTGTGCCTATATTTATTAAGCAAAGTTTGTTTAACCGTAATCTTCATCGTCGATTTCATTACATCTATTAGCTATGATTGTACATGGTGATATCTGTGTTATCGTCTGTAATTTAGTCATGTTATACAATTGATATTTAATATAATAATATTAAACGTTTTAATAGATTGGAGTAAGTGTTAGTTGCTCTAATCTCATTTAATATTATTTACATGATGCGTTGGATGTATTTACGTATTTATGAAATGTTTGTTATTCACATTAAATTATACAATGTACACCTGTAGCATATTAGCTTATTATTATGCGATTAATAATTTTCTTGTTTTAGGTTATTTATTCGATTGCTTGTAATTATTTGTTTGCTTGATATGAACCCATAACAAAGGGGGGAAACAGGATATGGGTTTCAATTAAGTTTGCAGTTTCAATTAAAATTGCTGGACATATCGCCTTAACCCACCGGGTTGATCTAGTGGTGAATACCGTCTTTCCAAATCAGCTGATTTGGAAGTCGAGAGTTCCAGCGTTCAAGTCCTAGCAGTCAGTTATTTTTACACTGCTTTGAATACTAGATCGTGGATAGCGGCATTCTTTGGTGGTTGGGTTTCAATTAACCACACACCTCAGGAATAGTCGAACTGATACTATAAGACTACACTTCATTTACACGCTCATACATATCCTCATTCATCCTCAGAAGTATTATCTGAACGGTAGTTACCGGAGGCTAAAACAGGAAAAAGAAGAAGGACATATCGCCTTATTTATAGGAAAGAGTACAGCCGCTTCGCAGAGCTATAAACATAGTAATGAAAAAATATATAACTTAAAAGATGCCACATCACTTAGTATATAAATAAAAGCTTGCATAATAATTTACGAAAATGAAGTCAGTTCACTTTTCATCACGTTTGACCATATTCTTGTTAGCTGTACCCTGTCTTCTTCGCGGATGGGATTGGTAATGTTTGTCTAAAATACTTGTAGGGTGTGGATTGCTCCTATAAACAATTTCTTTTAAGTAACCTTAGAGAAGTCGGGACTAGTCAGATCTGGAGATCTTGGTGGCCACAATCCTTAAGAAATGATTCTTTCACCGAAAAATCCTGCATCATCTCCATAGTAGAACGAGCTGTACAGCAAGTGGTACTGTCCTGTTGCAACCAGCAATCACGTTCATCCTTTTGCTGTAAAGCTATGAACCGTAGGATAATTTCTTGATGGACGGCAGCGTCCACAGTTTTTCAAAAAACAAAGGATCCTATTCTTCGTCGCCTTGAAACCGCATACCTACCATACGCCTATTTTTTGTAGGTGTAGCGTTTCAAATAAAATGTGATGATTTTCAATACCCCAGGACCGACAGTTCTGAATATTATTATACCCAATAAGATGAAACCACGCTTCATCTGTGAAAACCGCTGTATCTAAAATGCCAGTGTTGCCTCTAATAAAGTTCCTGAACTATCGACAGTAGTAAACCCTTTAGCGTAATTAGCATTAGTTAGCTCACGAAAAACCTGCATTCGATACGGATAACATTTCAGCATTCTCCTGCTGCAGTGCGGGCTGAACCTAATTAAATATCATTTTCCCGCGCAAACATTAAGAGGAGATCTTATAACTACCGCTTTAATGTTTTGTACGACCTGTGTCGGGCACGTTTCTGGTCTTAACACCGAACCTGTTTAACGAAATTTTCTAAATAACACTTCACTGGCGCTTCCTTTTCAAATTTCTTCCTGAACTTTCGCCGGCGCATAACATGAGATTTCGTCTCTAAATAAGTTTTCATCACGAATACACGTTCTCAACAGTTAACCACATATTAACAAACACACGATTACGCAACCTTGTTCAAAAGCCTTCACTCGACACAGACTGGCAATACTCAAATGTGCAGGCAGTAAACAGTCCGTCCCACCAGTCCAGCTCCAGTCATCAGCATCTTCCATTTTATTTTATCTACCTCACAACTCGATTCATTTTAAGAAATAATGCATATAGTATAAATAACTGAGTGATGGGAGCTCTTGAACACCTGTAACTTACGCTTAAACACCTGTAAGGTTTCGCTTACGTGAAGCTACAGACTTCTCTTACATTCGCAGCGGTATTACTAAAAACTTTTTTCGACCCGTTGTTAATCGAACTATGTTGTTACATATATGTAGTAGTGTTGTTAAAATAATTTTTTTTTTCAAAATCTTTTTTTCCCTTTTTTTTATGTATTTTCATACTGTAACCGATAGATAACTGGTAGGTTATTTGCACGAACCCACCGGCTTGGTCTAGTGGTGAACGCGTCTTCCAAAATTAGCTGATTTGGAAGTCGAAAGTTCCAGCGTTCAAGTCCTAGTAAAGCCGGTTATTTTTATACAGATTTGAATACTAGATCGTGGATACCGGTGTTCTTTGGTGGTTGGTTTTCAATTAACCACACATCTCAGGAATAGTCGAACTGAGACAGTACAAGACTACACTTCATTTACACTCATACATATCATCCTCATTCATCCTCCGAAGTATTATCTGAAAGGGAAATTACCGGAGGCTAAACAGGAAAAAGAAAGAAAAGAAAAGGCTATTTGCACGACAGATAAAACGTTAGGAATATATGTTTGTTTGTTCAAAATCTTAAATCTCCGAAAGTTCTTCACCTATTGCTTTGAAATCTTACACAACGTTGCATTCGAATTCGTGCGTGTTTTAATATACCTAAGATGTCACACCTGTGACAGGTAAAAACATGTTTTTTTTTTAAAACAGCGCTACCTGTTGGACGTAAAAGCAACACACGCTCTACTAAATATTTTACGATTTTATTTCATTGTTTCCGATATGTGTGTCCGCTATAGACTAAAAAACTACTGGACCGATTTACGCGCGGGGAACTGGGGAGAAAAGAAAAAATCGAAAAGGATAAAAGGGAAGAAGAGGAAAAGGAAATGAAAAGTGGAAAGGAAAAAAGAAAAGAGGAATGAGAAAGGGGGAAATGGAATGTGGTAAAAAGGGAAAGGTTTAAATTTTGTGAACTTCCGTGATCTTCATCTTGTTAATGTTTTATCAAACTTGAAATTGTGTTAATTTAATATATATATAGAAAGAGAGAGAGAGAGAGAGAGAATAAATATATATATGTGTGTGTGTGTATTACGTATTGTAGTACTTTTCATTATACCAAGTTATCGTGTATCGTTTGAAACATTTGTAAAACGAGAGATTTTAAGATATCTCGTTTTATTTTTAATTTACTGATAAGTTATATTAAAAATTCGATTACCTATATCGCTTATGTTTTATTTTTCAACTTCCTTTCATCCTTACTTTTTCTATTCTTTTATAAAGGCCTTTATAGCTGCATCTCTGTTTTCTTTCAAATTAACTTTGTTCGTATAGTTATGAATGAATATTGACGAATATGAGACTTTTGTTCGTAATCCACGTATTTAGTTTCTTTGTATGAAATCGGTTTTGTTGATTAATTTTATTTACGCTTTAGGATTATTTCGCAAGTAGTCATCAAATTTCACTTTTTTCTTTTGTAACTGATAAGATTTCATTAAACATTTTTATTATATAAATAGTACTGGCAGAATTGAGTTTCGTGTGTTAAGTGTGACGTAATGGAGATTGCAATTGATCGTTGAACGGGTAACAACACCCTACTGCTCATTTTCCTGTTAACGACTGCGTAGTTGTATTTAACTATTTGTTAAATATTAACAAACTGAGTTAAGCATATATTATTTTTAGCCGTTTCCTTGTTTATGTTCGCCTTAAAAAATTATGCTGACCGTGAAATTAATTTTATGTGCGGTGCGTTTGAGGATAAACAAATATCTCTGAGATCAAAAAATTTAGTCTGTTTAATTTTTTCTTATAAAGGTTTTTTAAAATTTATTTGAATTATTTTTTTGGATTAATTACCAAAAATAATCTGTATTTACAGATCTGAGTCCCCAAGACACTATATCTGATATTTCAATTTGCGAAATCCATAATCAGATTTTCGAAATCTGATTATGATTCAAAGCGTTATACGATATGAGTGTTTCAAATGAATTTGCCGAATCTTCAGTCGCCATCTTTTTATTTTTCCGCTTCTGTGAAGTGTACAGTTTTTGTGTTTATTATTACGGATGTATAGCGGTAGAGGACTCGGTTGTTTGATTCCTTTCAAGTGTAAAATAAATAGGTTCCTTGAAAGTAAAAAATTTGGTGCCCGTAAAAATCATTAAAACAATTAAGGGTATTGTTAAATAGTTTCAAAATGTTAGAATTTTTATGAAGCAGAATATTGATACTGATATTTAAATCGGCTTTTTTATATTTATAACGCCATTTTATCTAACGGTAATTGTTTATCGAAATTAATTTTATTCCGATGAATTAATCGTGTCTAATCGTCATATCAGTGTAAATAGTTTGATTCACTTGCATTTGTTTCTAAATAAATTTGTTTTGTTTACATTTAAATAATCACGTTTTAGTTTGTTCAACATTTTTCACATTTCACCTATTACTTATTTATATTAAAATAATAACTGTTACTATTTGTTTTATTGTAGAATTAGTGCAATCAGAAATGCTTAGTTATTATTATTAGGTGGTTTCATATTTCGTCCTTTTTTGTTCATTGTTTTAAAAAGAATTTAAATTACTCCAATAACAGGAAAACTTGAAACGGGTGACCTCAGATTCATTATTGTCTATCACATCTGTTTTCTTAGTTCAGCAGTTCTATTTAACGTTTAAGTATTCTGAAAAACATTTTGAGAGCTTGAAGTTAACTGATTTTATTAAAAACTAGACGAAATATCCCACCAAATTTTATCCTTAACATAGATTTATGGTACAGTTTTGAACATCTGCTTAGGAAATTGAATCCATTTATTTTAGATATTGCATGTGTATTTTTTTTTTTTACTATTCTAAAAATACAATTTCTGTATACAGAAATAGTTCATTTTATATGTATCGTCGAGTTTAACAAAATTTCGTATTAAATGTAAGGCGTTTGGATTTTTATGTAACTGAAAGGTACCTGCGGAGGCCCGGATCTCACAAATAGAATGCATTGAAAAACAGTCAATATTTTTTTTCTCGTATTAACTCCCCAATTACTTTGGAGAACCCATAAAAAGAGATAAAGAGTAACAGTCATAGACGGAAGAGGAACGATCAACTAACAAAAGAAGTCTTGTGATTGAGGTGATGTGGAAAACACATGACTTCCTTGTACGCCTATTAAATTACATTTACACATTTTTTTAATAATGAAAGTACATTTTATTTCATTAAAAACTTCTGATATTTTTTTATTATTAAATTATTATTCATCGTAAAAAAAAATGTATAATGTGAGGTTAATTATTAATAAATCAGTATATTTCATTTAAAAGCAAAAGAAGATTTATTTGCCTTTCCCTAAGATCCAAATATTTCATTAATTAAAATTTTATTTGGCAATAACTCTGGAACCAATGAAAATAAGTACCACTTATTGTATATCTTTGAAAAGCTCTCAATGAGGGCTTATTACTGCAGTTAAAAAAAAGTCCAATTTCCAAATTTGTTGGGATTTTGGGGTTTTTTGGACACTTTTGGTTCAGTCGATTGCAGTCAAAAGGGGAGGTGCACAACTAGAAGTTACAACAGTCCTAAATCCAAAATTTCAACATCCTACGACTAATCTTTTTTGAGTTATGCGAGATGCATACGCATATACATACAGACGTCACATCGAAACTAGTTAAAACGGATTCAGGGGTGGTCAAAATGGATATTTCCGTTAAAATCTGGGAACCGAATTTTTTTGCGATCACAATACTTCCTTTACTTCGTACAAGGAAGTAAAAAAGGTTAACCACCTTGCCCAAGATCAAAGGACATTTTATATATATATATATGATTTAATGACATTCTGAGATAAATCACAGAGTTCGGTGAAGAATTGTTAAAGGAGATTTCCTCAGGTTTCAATTATTATGCCTACAAAACGTTTTAAAAAGGAATGAAATCAGCTGAAAAGGACGTGCACATTATAAAATATTTTTTATGTAGCCTTTTTAGGGATGGAGTAGGCCTTTAAAATCTGTTTGTGGTAATCTCCGTGCGTACCTCTTAGCTTCAACATGCCTTTTACGTCTTACATTTTCAGTTAATTGTTTCATTTTATTTTAAAATTTGCCTTCCTTTAGAGTTTTTATTCTCTACACATCTTTCAAGGACCGGTTCACTAATTGTGAATGCCTTAATATACAGGGAAGAGTTTAAAGTTTTTGTAGGATGTGAAAATTGAGCGACCTTTTTGGTTATTAGTAATTGTTAAAAACAGAAAGAACTAAGTAACTAGACCTAATTGATATCAGCAGGTTTTTCCTAGAATAGTCTAATATTTAATGCTCTAAACACAACTATACGATTAAAATATACATTTATATATGTAAATTCATTCATATCTGGGAATGTGTATAATAAATTGTATCTGTAAAAGTAATACATAGATGTAATTACGGACAAGATAAGATAAATTACTGAAGTTATGAAATAGGCTGTCGGGTTTTTCTTATTACTTTTTTAAGCATTTTGAGATGGTACAGTTTCATAACAGTTAACCACTTATAATTCGGCAGTTGATCTCGTCTAGTCTTTAGTGGACCATTCCTGATAACAATACCCGTTAACTTGCAATTATAAATTTTACGGTTGTTATGTTGGTTTATTTGAAAGAAATCAGTGTGTGTAAAATTAACGAGAAAAATATTTATTTTAATTATATACTAGTGCACGATCTAAATAAAATTTAATCGCACTAATTCTCCTTTATTACAAATTACGATTCTAACGGCACGAAGACAACATAAAGGATAGAGTTAATTTATAAATTTACTTTTAAATTCTGTTATTAATTAAAAAAAGAATTATTCAACAAAAATATTCTGTTTGTCTACTTTCTTTTACATTATTCTGCTTTTCATATTTCCTTACTTTATGTAGAGACTTGTAGTAATACGAGTATTGTGTATTGGAATGTAGTGGTCCATACAGAGATTGATTTTTGCAAATGTACTCCCTTGAACAAATGAATTAGTTATCGCTAATATTTAATTATAATTCTTTTTTACAAAGTTTTAATGTTATACTCTTTACAACTTTTATTTTGGGAGAGTGAGTTATTCTGCCATTCATTACTATTGTATGCATAATTGAAACTGTTGTAAATTCTAATAACAATGTTTTATTCAATGTTATTTATTCACGTATATCTTTTTTACTGTATTGCCAGAAAGAGAGGGACCGGTGTTATGCTTTTAGTAGCGTTAGTACTAATAACGCGTTATGAGTGTCAGTTTTTTTTGCACTCTTTCCATTACTTTAGTAATAGAATTAGTCTGCTCGTATTTAGAATGTTAGTCTGCGGAAAGATAAAGCATTTTAATTAATATTAACAATGCAAATGTAAAAACTGTATACGAATACTAAATTTAAAAAAGATCATATTTATTAAACGTTATATTATCGTAAGAATTCAACGTAAAAAAAGAGCTGGGTTTCGCACTTTTGACTGCTAAAGATATATTTGAAAAGACCTTCCCAAAAAAGTATATAAAGATTAGCATAAACAGCATACAATCATTTTAGAAAGGTAAAAAACGACTATGTCTCGCATACATACATCGCATCAATGAACCCTCAACGTGTAATGGAAATAATTTTTTTCTTATTTTCAACTCTGGAATTTGACATCAGCCTATTCCGGTTTCAGGGCACTTCTGTCTTTTTCGCAGTCATTCTGAACGTCTTCTTTCCTTTGCGGAATGCCGACTGTGTTTTAAATCCATATATAATGAAAGATCATGTTCATAGAGACTTTAAAATTCACGATTATTATTTTAGATTCCAGGTAGAATAGTTTTTTTCGTGTGTTTTCGAAGCCGTAAAGATCGGTATCTAACCCTCCGGGTTGGTCTAGTGGTAAACGCGTCTTCCCAAATCAACTGATTTGGAAGCTGAGAGTTCCAGCGTTCAAGTCCTAGTAAAGTCAGTTATTTTTACACGGATTTGAATACAAGATCGTGGATACCGATGTTCCTTGGTGGTTGGGTTTCAATTAACCACACATCTCAGTAATGGTGGAACTGAGACTGTATAAGACTACCCTTCATTTACACTCGTACATATCATCCTCATTCATCTTCTGAAGTATTATCTGAAAGGTAATTACCGGAGGCTAAATAGGAAAAAGTTAAGTAGTTCGGTACCTATTTATTTGGGTTTGACCTCGCTAGAAATTTGATTAGTCGGTAAATTGTTTATTTTTGAGTAACTAATATTGGAACTTTTCAATACATAGCTGGATGACAATAAACGAGCGCACGGTATCATTCAGTAGGAAATTATTTGTAAGTTATTTAGATTTCGCAATCCTCAAGGGATCAGTTTTTTTTTGCAACGGATGATACTATATAGATATAAATAATTTATTCCTCCTGTACACTGTGGCGCCAGTGCGATCTGTTAGGATTACTATTCTTGTCCGCGCTTTTCTTCGTACTTTGATCTTCGTACTTTTCTTTCTTATTTTTGATCTTCGCATCCATCAACTTACTAAATCGATTCACAGTATCCTCTTTAACTTGAAGGTTTATTAAGGAGGAGTCTGCATAAAAAAGTTTTTTTTATTAAATTGTTGAGGTTCTTTTTTCCCTTAATGATTATAAATTACTGGGAACGTCCAAAATAATCCGCAATTTATATTCGATATTCTTTCACTTACATTTTTACTCTGCGGGCTGTTCTTGAGCGATCGACAATCTCGTGCTCTAAAAAGTATTTGAAGAAACTTACAATCAGTTTTCTTATAGTATTTGTAAGGATTAATTTTCTAACAAAAAAGTAATGGAATTATTCCTGTTTGACTGTTTTTTAATAAATATCTTTTCAGCTCCAAGGTTTCGAAAATAAGAAACTTTAAATTGTCTATTCTTTATATCTTCTAAAATTAAAGAGATGTCTTATTCTCCCAGCTTTACTTACTGTGGAATTGTTTTATTTTTTGCATTTATTATTTGGAAATTTTTAACTTTTCATTTAAGTTAAATCTATGTAAATATTTTCTTGAGTAGATCATTATTAACATATTTACAGTTGTTTTGTGACTGAAAAAGTGATTAAGCAAGCTGTATATTTCCTTATACGAATTTGTGGTATGCATACCAGTTCTATGTTTGTATTAAAATAATTCATTAAGTATCCCGTTCGAGATTAGAAAACGATCGATCATTCGGTTGCTTAATGTCGAAGATGTTTTCGGCCTTACCGGAGAACAATTCCTTCTTTCCTATAATAATTTTTTGATAGATTTTTCTCATATCTTAAAATAGAAACATTATATAAAATTAATACACAAACTGTACAGAATTGTGAACAACCATATCTTTTGGATGAAATTAACTTTTTCCCTTTTGCGCAGGCGATCGGGCTCGTTTCAGGGAAAACGAAATTAACATTCCTGTTCGTTGGTACAACACCAAGTTGACCACCACTACTGCTCGTGTAGAAGTATATTTTGGAATTCAATACTAAACGAGAGTTACGACAGATTTTTTGCCGTAAAGAGCAAAAAAGGCCTGCGCAAAATTGATATCTTTGTTAGACTTAAAATGTATTAAACCTTAAATAAGAATGACTTGATGATAGTACTCCTTAACTTTAAACCTGTTTAAATATTATGATTTATCATTCGTAAAAATAACTTTTACATTATTTCCAGATTTTGTGTTATCTTTCGCTTCGCCTACCGATAAACGAACCTAACGGATCGCTCGTCTGGTATCCTGTTAGGAAGTATATTCTATTTTGGTTTTGAAAGCGATCACAGGTCTTCTTCAGGCGATTCTGAATTTTAATTTCAAATCGGATACCAGATGGGTGATTCATTAGCTTTATTTACCGATCCTACCATCTGAAGATTGCTGTCTATGCAAAATAGCGTAAGAGTCATAGGCGAAACGTCGTGTTGAAAATTTTTTAAAGTATTTTTTACAAGTTAAAGATAATATATCATTAAAGAAATTTTGGTTGTTTAATTCCAAAAGAGACACGAACTTTTCAGGAATAGCCGAAATCCACCCCGCTTTCTCTGTATAGTAAAATTATTATATCTTTTAAAATTAGATCTCTTAAAAAAACATAATAAAAAATCTCTTAAAATAAAATTAA
The DNA here is from genome assembly GCF_047948215.1 of Lycorma delicatula. Taxonomy (NCBI): domain Eukaryota; kingdom Metazoa; phylum Arthropoda; class Insecta; order Hemiptera; family Fulgoridae; genus Lycorma; species Lycorma delicatula. Next base: position 295,915,609 of record NC_134455.1, read on the forward strand.
AAAATCCATAGCGCTCGTTTCAGGAAAAACGAAATTAACTTACGTTTTTTCTTTTTTTCCTTCCTTCGTTCTTTCTTGTATTTAGTTTAGCTATATAGTTTTTTATCTCTTAAATTTCTTTAAAAAAAAATTATTTCATTTTATAGTAAAATTATTTGTAAACGATTTAAATTATAAATGTATCGGTGAATTAGACATTGACATATTTCGAATTTATTTAGTATGATACTGATTTTTTTATTTTTATAATTTTACATTTTTATACTGGTACGTGATGAAAACTGTTACAAATGCCGTACTAGCGAACTAACGGTAACGGGGTTCGCTCGACTAGAAGTGGATCGTAACGCTGTGACGTCATCTAGAAGGCTTAAAGCTTGCTATCTTGTGAACGGTGTAAACAGGTGGTGTATAGGTAGAAAAGTGGTGGGAGTGGCCGCATCGTGGATTCCGTCCTTTCTCTCCAATCCATCCAGTAAGGCCGCGGCCAACGTGGCGGACAGTGAAATGTGTGTTTATTTGTCGTTGAGTTCAGCCTGGTTACTGGTTGTTGTTTTAGTGTCTTCTGCCGCGGGCAAGCGGTTCTTTGATCGGAATGATGGCAACCAAACGAGATGAACCGACGACTGATTCTAACGTCGTGAGTCGTATTAACGGAACAAAGCATATTTACATATATTTAATCAACAAATAATTGTTCGAATTGTTTAAAATTCGTCGTATAATTATTATTATTATTCATTTATCGCTTAGTAATGCTCTCTTAAGTGGTTTCATCAACATATTGTAGAGTTAAATTGTTAATATGCATATTGAAAATAGAAATTTAGTCTTTCAATCAGTATTATCTTAAAAAGTCTCTCTGATTTTAATAATTTCTTTCTTTACATTTCTTTATTATTTTTAAAAAATAACTTAGGTTTTATTGTATTAACCTCGACTTAATATTTGGGTTGACGTAGTGCTTTATTATATAATGATTCTTTTATCAGTAGATTATTTTTATTTATTTAATTTATGGTAGCTTAATTCGTAATCAGTTGGTGGATTGATACAATTGAATTTTTATGTGTTGAATAATCAATAAAAAAACTAAGTGATAAAAAAGAAATGAAATAATTCTGACTAATTGCCTATCTGATTTTTAATTTGTAATGTAATTAAATTACCATAAGTTTTTCTTAATAGTTCAAACCAAGTAAAAATGAACATCGCTTCTGATCAATTACTATTGACTGTGTAGAACCTTGGTCCAAATTCATAAAGTTTGAGTGCTGATGTTAATTTTTTGATATTGTGGGATCAAATAAAGGGCATTGTTTAAGAAACATTTGGCCTTAGGTTGGATTATACCCAATGTCAAATAGTGATTTGCATCACCACCAATTAATGAAGAAATAATGTAACTATGTAAAATATTGATGAAACTGTAAAAAAATATTCTGACAAATTTGTGGATGTCCTTAAAATTGTTTAGTGAGGTTATATATTGCAGAATAGGTCCAAAATATAAGCTATAGATATTATTTATTTTATAAATATAATTTAACCAAACTTACTAAAAATGTAAGTGACTAATTAACAGTAATATTTTGAGTACTTAAATAATAAATTCAGTAATTACTGCAATTATTTATTATTTAAATAATCAAAACATTGATGTTAATTAGTCTAGGTGAGCAAGCTTAGGTTAATTTATATTTATATGCTTATATTTTGAACCTATTCTGCTATACATAACCCGTTTTAAAAAGTAACTTATGTTAAAATTCATGGTAATGCCTCTAATCACTTCCCATCTGGATCGTTAATCCAAAGTTTGTTCCTCAGAATCAACTAATTTTAAATTAATTATAAATAAAAATGTCGGAAGATGAATACAATAATGTAATCAGCATATGTTCATCACTCCCAGTTAATGAACTAAATCATTGAGTCTAGTCCAAAGTTAATAAATAACTCAAAATATAACAACTCAAGAATGGACTTCTATGAATATGTCATTGATCACGATCATCTAATGAAATCACGAGTTGAGGTGCTCAGTTGTTTTCCTAGTACACATCTTTATAGTCATTAGAAATTAATTTGGATCGTGTTTAGGTCCACCTTTTTCAGTAGACAGGATGCATTCCAACTCTGGTGGTAGTTCAACATTACAACCTCATCAAAAACTCCTAGTCCAACAATGTGTGTAATTTTTACCATGAAGTGTTAACTGTTAAGAGGACAGTCCCATGAGTTCAATTCAATTGATTTCTAAGCCCTCAACAAGAGCAAACCTTTTTCTATTGTGATTGATTACACATTGTGTTATAAATTTAAATCCTGGACTGTAAATGAAGACATTGTATTAACACATAAAATACTAATTTTTTTCTGTTATTTTAGAATACAGTTTTTAGAATGATCTTTATTGTTTGATTCCCTCACTTTTATTTCAGTTTTTTTATAATAAGCATATTTAAGACGACTAAATAGATTAAATTTATATCACAATTATGAGTAAAGGTATTGTTTTACTTTATTCATTCCTAATTATATATTTTAATCTAAACAGATGAAGGAAAAGTTAATTTTATCAAAATTATCTTTTTGAGTTTGTTACCAAAATTTTGTAGATTTGTTTTTTCTACCAGTAATCCGCACTGATTATTAATAATTGTCATTTAATTAGAATTAATGAACAACAGAATTATATTGCAGTTTTATTTATGTAATTTACTCTAATTACTGAGTTCAATTGTACTTGCCTATGCTGAATAAAATAATATGCCTGCTTACTGTCTGACTCTGTTGAACTAGTTCAGCATTTTGGTGTATTCTGTGTTGATAATATTATATCAGAAGCATACAATAAACTAATATTGATTGATCAAATGAAACATTTATCAAACAAAACACTAACATCCCAAGAAATCTTAACCATAACTTTTGATTAATAATGTATTGATTATTAGGACTTTTATAACCAGTACCTTCCACTTAACTTTATTAGTTGCCAATTTAAAAGCTGTTTGCAGCCTAAAAATATAAAACTTCGTTTATACTAAAATAAATAAACTTTATAACATATAATGCTATTAAGTATATTTCTTCTAGAATTCAATAGTTTTACTTAAATAAGAAAGGAAATTATTTAGCCAAAAGAATGGAGAAAAATAAAATTAAAAATAATAGAATGGTGGAGCTATACTGTGGTTATTAGAAAGAGTAAATAAATTCAGTTTTTTATTCTAAAGATTGCTTGTAAATAAAGCTTAAAATACGGCCATTTTAGGTTATCTGTTGAAATATTTTTGGTTCACTACCCCATCAGTGTTTTCTCTTTTTACAGTTGGTGTTACCTAAATTATTTATAATCAGAGAAGCCATTTGAATTAGATATTAATCTGAAATTGCTCGGATTACATGTTTTATCATGTAATGATTTAGAAGTTTTCAAAAACTTGTGCAGTCTTTTTATTCCAAGCCTGTAGACATGTTTTTCGTTCGTGTAGCGAGTTATAAAGCTGTATGTGTTAATTCGAATCTAATGAAAGAAAGGTAACAAGGAGACAGCATTAAGGAGTTGACAATATTGCCTTGAAATGTCAGCCTTCAACACTACACACACACACTTTTTCTATGAAAACTGTTTAAATTATTAATTTAAATTAAAAACAGTTGTTTGAATAGTACAATAGTACATTCATAATATGAAACTGTTGTTATTCTGGAGAATAGTATAAATGAAAAGTAGTTCTTAAATCCATGTTAATTTTGTATTTGTTGGATTTTATTTGTAAAATTGTGGCCAAGTTATATTTTTGTGTTAGTTTACATCAATGAGTCTTTAAAAAAATCTCAAATTACAAGTTGTATTGATAACAATAAATGTTTGTTTTTCTAACTTTAACATACTGTATTTACAATGTAGCAATGTCGAAACCCTACTGTTTACTGTATTATAAATTACCTGGACTACCTTTATATATGTCCTGATGCAGCTTTTTCCTTAATTTTGTGTTTATTGTAGTTGATAGTTTAACTGAGAAGTGCAATATTCATTTTCATTTAAAATTTTTAAATAGATTTTTTAATTAATTTTTTTGTTATTAAAATTTTTAATAATAGAGAATTAGTAATACTGGTGAAGAAGTGGAAGAATTGACTTCACTTGAATATGAAGAGGATTGTTATTATGCATTTGTTGCTAAATCAGAGACACCGAGTTTTGATTTAGAAGATCCTTCATGGAGTGATGAAAATGATTGTATGTTTGTGATAGTGGAAGAAGATTTTGATGAGCCAACATCTTTAGAACTTGATGATTTATCTAGTGCTGATGTTAAAAACCATAATAAACCGCCGGGTAAAAATAAATTTATTCGTGCAATTCATGTGAAGTTCCAGGACTTATCAAAACCTTATTTAGCTCGTGTTACCAATGGAAAGAAATACTTTAGGTTATTACATTTAGTGAAAAAAGGTAGGTTTATCAGATTTTAAAAAAAATTTCTTAATTGTAATTATTTTAGGTGATACTTATGTATTAAAGCCACCATAGCTACAGCTTTATTTAAAAACAAAGTAGTCAATCGGATTTCGGTGGAAAATGAACAGTCTCTTTATTAATTTTAATAAATGGTTATTTATTTTATAAATATAATTTAACCAAACTTAACCTACGCTCGCTTCGCTTGCTAACCTTGACTAATTACCAGGAGTGTTTTGATTATTTAAATAATAAATAATTGCAATAATTGCTGAATTTATTAAATTCAAAAAATTACGGTGTTAATTAGTCAAGGTTAGCGAGCGTAGGTTAAATTTGGTTAAATTATATTTATAAAATTAATAAAGAGACTTCATTTTCCACCTAAATCCGATTGACTACTTTGTTTTTAAATAAAGCTGTAGCTGCGGTGGCATTAATACGTAAGTACCTTATTTTAATTTTTGTGATTCTTGATAGGCTTGTTACATATTTAATTTTAATTCACTTAATGTTCGTTACTATACTGATTGGTGTCAAAGTAAGTATCTGTGTTTGTTGTTTTTCATCCGCATTCCTTTTTTGATTCCATTTATGAAAGTAATATAAAATTAAGTTTCTAATGAATGATGTGTAATATATGTGATTTTCAGTTACTCAAGCTGCTTCTGTAATTTCATATATAATCATTAAGAAAAATCTTAAAATCATACATTTTATGTCTGCTGAGATCCTATAAGTTTGCCAGGATTGAATTGTATTTACTATTATTATTGAATAAGGAATCTTTGTGAATATTTTAGTTTATCTTTGTAAACCATAGATTGTGAATCAGAAAGTGTGATTCAAATTTTTCACGGTATTTTATATTGCCACCACTACTTTTGAAAAATGGAAGTGTATATGCAAGTCTGTATTTAGTTTGTACTTCTATTGCATGTGCAGTGCATTTATCTGTGTGATCAGAAACTTCAGTTTATGATAATGGGTCTTGATTTTACTCACCTATTCAGCCTCCTCAGCCAAGCAATTATGCTAATAGGGGTGGGTGTGTGTGGTGTAGTGTTCAAACGCATGTTATTTAATAAAAAGTAACTTTATTTAGAAAAATGAATCATACCTTTACAATTTGTGAATATCTAGTGATATGCCCTGTTTTATTCCTAATTACTTCACGTACACAATTTGGCATTGATTCAACAAGTCTACTATACTTTTTTTTTAAATTCTTTATCGTGAAACCATACTGATATTATTGCTTTAAATGAGGTCAATTTTTATGCTACAATTAATTTCTTAGTAATTTTTTTTTTACTATTGACCAATTTTTCAATTGGGTTTAAGTTGGAGGAGTTGCCCAGGCACCGGAGGGAGGACTACTATTTTGTTCTTCAAAATGTTTTTCCACATTTTTGGTAGTTTGGCATGGTACCAAATCTTGTTGGAAAACTCCATTGCCTTATGGGAACTTGTGTCGCAACATCAAGATTCCTTCAAAATCTATATATCCATCACTTTTCAACATACCATCTGCTGGAAGTGAACAAGGGCCTTCAAATGTGAAACAACCCAAAAACGTTTTTTTTTCTGGCAGTGTTTAATATATGGCTAATTGTTGGATATAAGCTGGTGATGTATTTTCATCTGATGCTTTTCTAACATATGGAACTCACTGCTTCTGAATTAAGAATGTGACTCTTTGGAAATATAACATTTTTCAGTCTTCTTTGATCCAGTTAACATGTGTTTGGTCTATAAGAGCCTTTTTCTTTGCACATTGGTGGTGTTTAAAGTTGCATTTTAGCTGGCCGACAAGCTTTCCATCCAGCTTCAAAAATCTGCATCTAACAGTTGTCATGTGTAAATCTGTTCCACTGGCTGCTAATTCTCGATTTAAGTCCACAGCAAATAATTTTGTGTCAAGTTTACTTTTTCTTACTAATAACCGATTCTGTGTTAGAGTAGTTTTACAGCTACATTTGTCTTTCGTTTGATGTGAAAAGGGACCAACTTCTTTAAATTGTTTTAAAATAGCATTCACTGTCTGTATTCAAACACAACAATCAGAAGCTATTTCACATTGTGTCATACTGGTATGATCTGAAGAGAATAAATTTTTGAACACTATATAAAAACCATACATTTTTTTATAGACAATTTGTTAAATAATTGAAGTGAAATTTGTTCATTTTCTGTGTCATGAAATGTGAATGAAATTAAGTACATTTTAACAAGTTTGCACATGAATGCTTTCTTCAGAGTCAAAATGTAGAACTAAATATCACTGAAAATTACTCCTTTACAGGTAATAAAAATTGACTAAGAAGAAACTGTCTAAAGTAATTGATATTTTCTGAAACTATCTTCATACATATTAATGTGATAAACTGGATTTTTTTTTAAATCTAGACTTAAATAAAAATTCAGAAGCTGTCTCATATTACTTTCATAAAAATTGAGGCCTTAATAGGTAATTAGTTACTGTACATGTATGTACTGTACAGTTACTTTATAAGTACTGTACTGCTGTGTTACAGTACAGTGGAAATCCTTTACCTGGCATCATAATTTATAAAAATTTACAAAGATCTACCAATCTGATGTACTTCATAAAAATCCTAAAATTAAAATATAAAACTACAACTGTTTGGCCATTACAGTTTAAAATTCACAAATGTAAATTCTTACTGTGAACAGAAAATGAAAGCTCTAACAAATAGTAATATACATTCAAAGAAAAATTGAATCTTACCATTTTAGTGATAATAAATATTGTTCATTTATTTTAAATTAAAGCATTTATTAAACATCCTTATTTTTTATTAACCTTGGAATAACTGTACAGTCTTTTCAAATCCCAGTTTTTGCTTGATATTAAATTTTAATTTATTAATCATATTAAATTGCTAGTTTATAAATGTGACTGCAGGTAATGTTGATTAAAAAACAACTTTATGTAATTTTTTTATCAGGAAATTCAGGGGTATCAAAAGATAAACTATGATTTATACTAAAGAGTAAATTGTTGTGTTATAGTTTATAAATTAATGTAGTAACTATTCAATATAAATCTTACGATATAATTAAAAGGATTATAAAGAAACCTTTATAAATACAGAAGATATTTATAATTTTATCTACTGTTACAAGGAAGGAATTAAAATAAAGTAATTTAGCTGACTTCCATGGTGGTGTGATAGCACCTTTTATCTTAATCCCTCTGGCATTACTCCAGAAAAACTGAGAAAGTGGTGATTAAGATATACACGAGGTGTGTTCAAAAAGTAACGACAGTTTTGAAATTTCGCGGGTTGTATTAGTCCGATTCCAGGGATTTTTTCGTTTTTGTATTGGCAAACATGTCTGAAAAGTATATGTACATTTTTAGCCGTATTGGATATTTACTCCGTTTTCAGCTGTCAAAAAAATAGTATGTGTTTTAGTATGATCGACGATTTTTTTATTTATATTAAATTTTTCTTTAAGAATGGAATAAAGTGTAGCAGTGTTTTTAAAATGTTAAATATTGCTTTTGGCGAGTCTGCTGTGACTAAAGCAAGGGTTTCCGACTAGTATAATCGTTTCAAAGAAGGTCGTTAAGATATTGAAGATGACGAGCGCCCGGACACCCCAGCACATCAACAACCGATGAAAACGTAGAAAAGTGAAAGAAATGATTGTTAATGATCGCTGAATCACAATCAGAGAAGTGGCTGATGATGTTGGGATATCAATTGGCTCATGACGTGAAATTTTTTCGGATGTTTTAGGTATGAAACGTGTGACAACAAAATTGTGGAATTTCGAACAAAAACAGCGGCGAATGGAGCTTGCTCAGGAGCCGCTAAATGAAGTCAACAACGATGCAGAACTACTGAAACGTGTCATGACAAGTGATAAAACATGGTTTTACGGATATGATATCGAAACTAAGGCTCAATCGTCCCAGTGGAGGCATTCTGGATCACCAAGACCGAAAAAAGCTCGACAAGTACGGTCGAATATGAAGGTTATGCTCACCGTGTTCTTCAATTTTAGCGGCATAGTGCATCATGAGTTCTTGCCACAAGGTCAAACGATCATAAGGAGTATTACCTACAAGTTCAATGCCGTTTGCGTGAAACAATCCGAAAAAAACGCCCGGATTTGTGGCGAAAACAATTCATGGCTTTTGCACCACGATAATGCGCCTGCTCACACTTCATTGCTTGTTCGTCAGTTTTTAGCCAAAAACAATACTGTAATGATACCCCAGCCGCCATATTCGCCAGACATGGCCCCGTATGAGTTTTTTCTATTACCAAAAATAAAGAGAACCCTAAAGGGCTATCGTTTTACAAGCAAACGTTTTCAGCGACTCCTTTTAATCTCATGATTAAAAGCGAGTCGCTGAAAGAGCTAAACACTTCCAAAGATCTAGTTCCAGAAGTGTTTCGGGGATTGGAAAAAGTGCTGGCATAAGTGTATAATATCTAATGGGGACTATTTTGAAGGGAATAACATTAAAGTAGACGAATAAATAAAATTCTTTCCAAAAAACAAAAATTCTCGTAACTTTTTGAACACACTTTGTATACATTTAAATTCTTTTATAAAAATTAATTTTTTTTTCACTTTACTGCTTTTGTTTTATTTATATATTTATTATTTTTAAAAAGTTAAAGATTTCCCTTTCATCAAAACGTTTTTTTTTTTTAACCTATTAAAACTGTAGGGATGCATTTTATCATTTCAGTCATTGGTGTCTTTAACTGGTGACAAATATTTAATTTTTTTTTTTAATTATATTTTATAAAACATCTGACCTATCAAATTAATATACACATTTTTTTTTTTTTTTTTTTTAATGAACAGTACATAACATTTTATTTCATTAATAACTTGATATTTAAATTTTTTTTTTCTTTTATTATTGAATTATTTAATCTTTTTTTTTTACAATCACATGTTAATAATTATTAATAAATCAATATATTTAAATTTAAAAAAAAGTCTAACCATGTGCCTTCCCTTGTAAGATGCAAATATTTCATTAATTAAAATTTTATTTGGCTATAAATCTGGAACCAATGAAAATAAGTACCATTTATGATATATCATTAAAAAGCTCTCAATGAAGGCTTATTACTGCAGTTGATAAGTTCAAAATCCAATTTTTTTTGGAATTTGGGCTTTTTTGGACACTTTTGGTTAAGTCGATTGCAATCAAAAGGGGAGGTGCACAACTAGATGTTACAACAGTCCTTAATCCAAAATTCCAACATCTTACGGCTAATTGTTTTTGAGTTACATACGTACAGACGTCATGCCGAAACTAGTCAAAATGGATATTTCCATTGAAATCTAAAAACCAAAATTTTTCACGACCATAATACTTCCTTTACTTTGTACCAGGAAGTAGAAAGGAGGAAAGGTTTGGTGAAGGAAAGATCTCTGTGAAAGTGTTAAAAGTGGGTAAAAAATATAACAGAAAAAAATTATCTTAATGAATAATTATTTCTGTTAGAATACAATTTGCTAAAGTATTGAGCATTAAAACAAGGTTACTTAGATTTTTAATGATTTATGTGTCTGAGTAAGGAATAGCAAACAGGACTCAGAACTGTGCCAGGTTGATCAGTTATAAAAATGTGTTCAATATTACATAGATAGTATCATTTTATGAACTCCTTTAAATTAGTTGTAGATAGATGCATAACTAATAAATCTGTCTTAACTTGCATAAACCTTCACCTTCATCTATCACAAAATATTGTTTATTGTGCTCTAAATGCCTCTAAAAACAGTACTTTAACAGACAGGTTCCTATTTATAATTTATTGTTTTATGGTGTTTGAAATGAGTAAGTACAATGTTTTTGTGTTTTACTGCAATGTATAGAAAACCCTATTTATAGTTAATGATAATTGTGAAAGATTCCATTAGCAGTGTTTGACAGGTTTAAACATCATATAAAGTATATATATTTAAAACTGTTCTTCAACCATTCTGCAACAATAATTGATTTAACATTAATTACTTTTTAAAAAAAAGACATAGAAAACAAATTTAAGATTAAAAAACAGATATAATCAAAAGACAAAGAAAAATATAATGGTGGTCATTACTGAGATAAATAACAGCAAAATGTGAAACTGCCCTTCATTCTTGTTAACTTCAGTAATCCTCAGGAACTTTTTAATTAAATATAGTTTTAGACATTGGCATTTTATCTTGTTTCACCTCCTACAGTTGCCAGGATTCTGGTTCCTCCCTGGTTCGTTCTATATGTTTAATATCTGTTAGGTTTGCTAAGAATGACATGATTTTGTGATCAGTATTGTTGTTTACTGAGGTATAAAGATCTATTGTTTGTTATTGTATTTATGCTTCAGAATGTTTATTTTAAATATTTTTTTTAATTGATCAATCAATCACAAAGAACAGAAAAAATTTCTGACATTATTATAAGAAATCTAGAGGCATAGATCGTTGTTAAGAGGGGGAAAGTAAAAAAAATGCACTTTTTTTCTTTAATCCAGGTGTGAAATGACCTGGATATAGAGATAATAAAGTCATTTCATGAAATAATATTTAATAAGTAGACAAATACTCTAAGCCCATCAATGAAATATCATTGATGTTTGGTAACATGTACATTACTAGTAACTAATGATAAATTTTTGGTATCTTATAAAAGAATGATCTAGTAAGAAGATATAAAACGTGAAATAAGTAGGGCATGATTAAGGTCACTGGACTAGACACAGTTCAGTTGTTATGTATTATATAGTTGTGAAAATAGTTAATCATTGTACCATTAAAACTAAATTAATGAGTAAGAAATATATCCTTTAATTGCACCCTACTACAAATATTTAAAATACTGAATTATCTTAAGTACTATTATTGCCAATATTATTATTCTTTTATTCTAACATTCTTGGAAAGCAGTTTATCTGGGATTTACATATTTTTTTTTTTAATTTGTTGTAAAAAAATAATTAAAATATTTTTCTTCATTATTAGCTTTAGTAAAGATCAAATCTCAGTGCATAAATCAATATGAAGAGATCACACAGACACATTGCACAGCCCTTCATTAATTAGTTAATTTTATGTAAATTTGCAGAAAAAACTTTTAAATTATTGATAATTCCTTTATTGATGTATTATACACAAAAATCTTTTTATAGTTGCTATGAATGATATACGTGTAAAATAAATTTGTCAATATTTTTATTCTTCATCAAAGTAAATAATAATTTCTATACACGTTTTCCACGCATACTTTAACTATAAATATTGTCACAAATTACTTTACATTATAATTTGTTTTTTGTTTAACGGTATCATTTTGTTGATAGAGAATATCGGAAATTCTCTTATGAGTAATATTAAAATGTGTTTAGTTTATATTGTCAATTGAAAAAATTAAATTATATGAGAATATGCTTTAGAACTTGGTGAATGTTTAATCAGTAATTGTTTAAAATAATTTCTATGTAAATAAAACAAAATGAAAATAAACTTTGACTAGTGGCACTAATAATTTTTTAAATGGCTAACAGTATTTTATTGAAAATTGATGTGTAGAAGTTGCCAATTAAAAAAATTAGTCCTTTGTTTTATAAATTTTTATTTTATTTCAGAAATGTAAATTACACTAGTGATGAATCAAAATGAGAAAATTAGTTGTAAATTCATTTGAAATATATAGGAAAAAAAATTTATTAACATGTGTAACAGTGGCAACTCATAGCTAAAAATTGGTGGGGGTGTTGCTCCAGAAAATCTTTTTCTGGGATTTTTCCAGGTCATGATTAAGGTTTTCTGTTAAAATAAAAAAGCAAAAAAAAAATGAATCAAATAGAGTAGCTAGAAGCAGGATAATAATATACTTTTTCACATTCAGGAATATGGTACACTTCAGGTATTAAAATATCAGCTTAAAAACACTATAGTTCAGCAGTGCCTAATTTAAATTTCTGTGTACACAGAAAAAAATACATAATTAGTTTTTATTAATTACCTTCTCTTTCGTCCTCCCAGGATGTTTTTGGACAGATTTGGCAATCAGGAGCCCTTGCTTTCCACCATCTCTGATCACTACTGAGAAAGCAACTAAACCACTTGCATATTTTTTCCACCGACTAAACTAGTAAAAGAACAAGGAACGTTCCATACACATGCGGAATAAAAAATACTACCTTCCACCAGCATGCCAGTGTCAGCACTGCAGGAGCGACAGTGCTCTCTCCCTCAAAGCCTCACTTACAGCTTCCTATGTGCACAACAGCCAAACACCACACTGCTGGAACTGTGCACAGTGCACAGTCCCATGAAAAAAGTCCCATGCACAGTCCCAAAGTGCACAGTCCCATGAAAAGATTTTTGTATCTTTTTCATTAACTGGGGGACATTAAACTTAAGGATTATATATTGTACAAGTATAATGAACGAATTAAAGAAAAAAGGACTCATTATATTAAATGTTATCAATAATATCAAGTGGAAATAGGGGTGCTGCAGTCCCACAGTTCCCATACACAAGCTGCCACTGATGTTTAATATTTCATTTTTCCCCCAATTATATAAGTTGTTTATTTATGAGGGATTTGATTTATTAATGATTTTTCTGTAGCTATTCTAAATTAAATTGATTACTATTTTAAAGAGTTATATTGACAAATTTCACATAATTTTTGAAACATTAGGTAATAAAAACATTAACAAAAAAATACAATCAAATTTAGATAAAAGAGAATTTTAATGACAAGAAACTAAAAATTAAGTTAGACTTTAAAAAATTGAAATAAATGTTTTCATTTATAAATGGGTCGAGTACATTTTTTTTTTTTTTTAATTGCTGCTAAAATTAAGTTACAGATCAAATATTTGAACCAAGTTACACCTTACAGTATTTGTGATGTAATTAGTGGATTATTAGAAATTCTGTCATTATTTATAGCAATAAGGATTGTTAATCAAACTGATGGAGCAGTCACTAATATGTGTAATGTTGAATGTCAGATAATAGTGTTTGGAGCTGTTACAATTAAGTTGAAGGGATTTGATTCATGTGGTAAATGTGAGCATTTCATTTTGAGTATTCACTTAACTGATGTGTCTTATTTTATCGGACATTAAGACTTAGAAGAAAGTTTGAGTTAGTCAGTTACTGATCGTATTTAAACTGTTAGAAAACACTAAGACATAATTTTTTGCCATAAATAATTGATAAATTTGATTGCTATCTCTTTTTACTGGTAGTGTCACTAAAATGAGTTCTTGTTTTTTTTCTTATGTTGATAGCAAAAGTAAATGTAAATTTAATAATTAAACAATGTATTTGAAAATTATTATTAATAAGTTGTTAGTAAAAAAATATAGGAAGAAATTCATGTAGTTTTTTTAGTTGCAATAATTTTTAAATCTTCTATTGTAAGTAGTATAATGAAATAAATTAAGACAATGTTTTATAACTGTTAAGTTTTTGTGGATATGGTAGGAAGTAACTGTAGGCAAAAAAAATTCATTAGGTATATGTGTAATTTTCTTGTATCAGAAACTTAATTTTTTATTTCTTACTGCATCATTAGGGAACACAACCCTTTTTTCTGTTTCATTAGGTCTCACTTCCACATACATTGCTAAAATATGGTCCCAACAAATGTTGACTAGCAATGATTAAGATACTCTTAAATCATTTAGTAATTTTTTTTTCTACTCGTCTGTAACCAGTTTTTGTAGAAATGTATTCTGTGTATTAAAACATATTTAATTCATAAAGAAATATGAAACAAGAGTTTTAGTTTATTTTTGGAATTTGTGTTGAATTTTATTGAATGTAGTTGTTATGATTTCTATCACTGTTGTTTCATTGTCGATACTCCTGAGGTTTTCTAAGAATAATGGAACATATTGCATGGAAATCCTTTTAATATATTCCCAGATATTTGTTGTCAACTACTATAAAGTATTGTAGCGCAAAAAAAGTTTGAAGTATGTAGGCAAATTCAGAATCTATATCCTTAAGATTTAATTATTTGTTTTAAACATTCATATTTGTGTGATGAATTGGACTTTGAAATGTATACTTATGATTTAAATAATTCTCTTGGATTCTTTAAAGTAAATTATACTAAAAGAGTGCCGATGAAAAATATGTATATTATTTATTTCAATATTTTCATAGGAGTTATATGACAAAACTTATTAAAATTGTGGGTTGGGTCTTGCAAAAACTTTATTTATTAATTTTTTTTAACTGTATGTTTACTAGCTACTTTTCTATAACTGAGAAAACTAAATGCTTAGATTATTTTCTATAAAATGGGCAGCACCCACTTATTTTAATTTTCATAGATATTAATCTGTTAGCATATTTCGCTTTTTTTTAATCCATGTGTCTATACAGGATGAACAACTTAAATCCAAACTACTACATTAAATACATTTGTCATATAAAATTTTATTTAAAAAAAAATGAAAACTTAAATTGGTTAAATTCTGCATTTACACGTAACATATTTTTTACAAAAGATGTTCAAAGTAAGCACCTGCATGGCGATTCACGTTTTTGCTCAAGTGATCTTATTGAAAGTCACCTGAAGTAAAACATTGTTGTGTCAAGCCTGCCAATTTCTTGTAGAATGTTCACCTACAGTTCATCGATAGTGTGAGGATTCAATTCATAAACTCCTTCAAATAACTCCAAAGGAAAAAATCATAACTAGACAAATTTAGGGAACATGGAGCCCACCACCTTTTGCTAATAATTTGTGAATCATCAAGCTCTGTGAATCATTTGATACGCATCACGTTGCTCAGTCTTGTTGTAAGAAGCAATTTTCTTTTTCACACTGTATTAACCGAGTGTACAGTGAACTTCTGTACTGAAAGTCTGGTCAAAAAATATTAGTCCCGCATATTATTACCAGAAACAATACAACATACACCAACTTTCTCATCATGAACTTAAACATCTGGTGAGGATATTCTCTCATCCTGTATCTGGTGTGCAAATTAATGTGCCCAAATAATGCATCAACAATATTTTTGAGAAGCCAGTGGTAGTAATTAGTGTTTCAGTTTGTCTGATCTCTTAAGTTGTCGCATTGATTTCAAATTTAAATCGTGAAGAATCTTACTGGAAGATATAATTTAGATTAATTTGTTTTGATAAGATAGATCTTTTTGGACAGGCAGAAATTCTTCTTTGAGTATTGGCAATTAATACTGTACCGAAGCATAAACAGTTTGCACCTGACAACAATAGACTAAAGTATAAGTAATATCATATACAACAATAGATGTGCTAGTAATATAAGATGATAGCAGCATTAAAGCTGACATGACACTCAAATAACTGCAGTTTGAGCTGGCTCAGTTTAGTTTAAATTGCTCACCCGTATTTATGGTTTAAAGTTTTAATGAAAAATATACAAAAGAAATTCCCATAACTAAAAACTTAAACATGATATTTAAGAGAAAAATTAGTAACTATTTCCTATTATTTAATGCAACAACTTTTTTTATATATGTTAATTTTACAAATAATTTTTTTGCTAAATTTATATGCGATTTGATTTTATAAAATTAGTATATTGTATAGTCTTGGCTATGAATAATTATGCTTGAATGTTATAATTAATAACAACTGTACCTTTCCTGCTAATCCGCTGTTACTGTTTTTTTTCAACAACAATATAAATCATCACATAACATAACTTATATAAATATGATCATGGGGTTTATTTATTAGAAATCACAAGAAAGTAATATTTACTGTTTGTATATGTTCAGATAGCTCATTTTATTATTATCAGTCTCTAAACTTTATTTTGGCCTTAATAAATAAAACATTTTTACTATGTTGGAATACAAAGCAGCAAAATGTATTGGAAAATTAAGTTTTTTATTATTATTTAAATGATGGAGAAGCAATAGAAACAATTCTACGTGATCCAGTGTCATATATAGACTACTGAGATTTACAATAAATGGTAAACTGTAAATACAGAAAGTTACCTAAATTGTTTTTAATTTACTTGTTAATAAATTCAAACTTAACTTATAATTTTGGAAGAAAATAGTCTCCAATAAGTCATTATAATACCATATTTTTAATTAGGGATTGATGAATTCAGTTTGCTAATGAGACTGCAACAGCTTCTGGTAGTAATTAAAAATATGCATATGGGGAGTTAGTCATATAATCTGTAGTTTTTGTAATATACTTAAGAATACATATGAAAAATCGGAATTTCCCAATTTGTAGCAATAAATTAATTTCATTTTAATCTGTATTTCATAATACTGGTATCAGCTTGAAATTAAAAAACTGGACCAAAATTACAAAATTAATAAGGTTCAGAAATTTCATAAAAACTATAACCATACGTAATTTGAAATATCCTGATACAGTCAGTACTGATAACTTGGATGCCCAGATGAAATTATATTATATACTAATGTACAGGGTGATTTTTTAGTCCTGTTACCCAATTTTAAATGTAATTTAAGAAAGGGAAATTTAGGTGGAATAAAAAAATGTATTTGTTACTTACAAAAAAGAGATTTAATAAAAAGCTACTACTTACATAATTGTTAAAGAATATGCTCAAAATACCCATCCCTTGCGGTTATACATGCAGCATATTAACAGAAACGTTTTTAAGAGTTGCATTGGAAAGATTCGTGATTAAGTCTGTAATATTGATTTTAAGTTCATCAATAGTGTGAGGATTGTTTTTGAAGACCTCGGGATATAGCCCCACAAAAAGTAGTCAGGAGATATGAGGTCTGGGGACCTTGGTTATTATTCGATCATCAAAGAACTCTTGCAGAAAATCCATGGTTTCTCGAGACGTGTGGCATGTAGCGCCGATTTGCTGAAACCAGCAATACCGTTCTTGGGGTTCCAGGAGGGACACAAATTGGCGCACAATATACCTGTATACTTCACCATTTACTGTCTGTTCGAAGAATATGGGTCCGACTATATGATTTCGAGATATCGCACACCACACACCAATTTTTTCAGGATGCAAAGATTGTCTTGTAAAGCATTAGGATTTTCAACCGCCCAAATTTGACAGTTTTGACTGTTCACATAACCATCGAGTTGGATCCAAGCTTCATCGCTAAAGAACACTGTGTTTAAAAATTCGATTCCGTTATCATTTACGAGAGACCTAAGCTAACGGCGATATTGCAATCGCCTGTTTAAATCTGGAGGCTGAAGTTCTTGGACTAATCGTACGCGATACGGATACAATTTCAATTTTTTAGTGGCTTTCTGAACACTCGAATATGACAAACCGACACTTGCGTTGAAAGTTTTCGTAATCTTTTCCGTGGAGAATTGAGCAATCTTGTTTTCACATTCTCTAAAACTTCATCTGTTAAGCGAGGTGGTCGACCGCTACATTTTCTGTCGCAAACACTACCTGTCTCTCGAAATCGGTCTGCTAGCCCAAAAATTGACGTTTTCTGGGAGAGGAAAACCAACAAATTTAATTTGAAGTGATTATTTTACACTCGCGAACGATTTCGTAGCAAAATATTGTTTAAAAATGAAAAGTCGTTGTTCTATGGTAAAAGACATTCTGTTCGTAACATGACCGGAAACGGCACAAAAGTTTACACAGCTCAAGGAGAATCAACTTACACTGCCGTATCTATACCGGTTGAGTAGCGCTACCAACTTCGTGTCGCAAAACAAAATTTCCCTTTCTTAGAAAAAAATTACCTGACATTAACAATTTGGCAACAGGACTAAGAAATCACTCTGTACTACTTTAGTACTAATATATGCATAGTACTACTACTAATTTACTACTTTTACTTATTATGTACATAATGTAATGAAATGAATATATTTAGTAGTATTTTGTGATTTATCTAATTAAGTTATTTTTTTAAGATTGACATAAATAATTATATTGTACTTACTATTTGGTCATTGACAAGATAATAAATCTAGTATAAAGAAGTCTGTGGATTGATTATCCTTCCTTCCCTACCAAAGAGAAAGAAGGAAGGACATGGAACGCCATGTACTTCATCCCTTCTTAGTGAGATTCTTCGCCACTGCTCTTGCTCCACAATAGTAGCGGGCTGGCATGTTCTTCAAAGGTTGTTGGGAAAATAAGTCAGTACACATACAGTTTGGTACCATCCACCCAGCACATCCTCACATCAAAAGTCGCAGACATCATATTGAATTTATTTTAAATTTTTATTTGTTACTCATTGTTAAATATGTTAAGTCAACCAGTCAGTCAGCCTTCCAGTAATGAAATGAGAACTTAAATTTGTTTTTTTGAACACTAATTATTTTGGTGCTATATAATTGAACAGCAGATTTATGAAATGTTAGGTGCAGATATGATGACTGATGATAGCATTGTTAAATGATTGGTTGGGATGTTAAAAAAAAGATAAGAAAGTGCACATTGAATCTCCAACTGGATAAATATCTTCGGTGTATATATTTTAGTTTAGAATATCTTAGAAAATTCTCATTGCTACAATTTTGAATACTTTTTAGATTAGTATTACAATCAAATACATCATTCATAAATAATATTAATAAATTGTTTTTAATTAAACATCTCTTTAATTACAAATAAGTAAGTACTATATTTATTTTAAGATGCTGTTATATTTTTCAGACTTTTTCGAATCGGACATTGTCTTTTTGTTCAAATTGTGTAAATGTTAAAGTAATATAAAGTACAATTTAATATATCATTATTAAAACATTAAAATTACACTTACTATCTTTTTTTAATAATTAATCAGGAGGCAGTTACCTAATAACATATCAGGCATATTTACGTTAATTAAAATAAAAATTAGTTGACATATGTCGTTGAACATACATGTTTGTAAATGTGCTATTGGTTTAAAGTGTATTATGAAGTGAGTAAATAAGGAATTGTACAGTAAACATTTTCAATAAATAAAGTAAATTCATGTCATTTGCATTGAATGGAGGAAAACATACATTTTGCAAGAGCATTATATTAATTTCTATAAAGCCACAACATTTACTTGTTAATTTATCTTATTATACACAGTTATATACTAAGTAGTTTTAATACCTCATCAAGACATACTTCTTTTCAGTGACACATTACAAACAATTTTATCACCATGTGGATCAGAAAATGACAGCTACTCATATTAATAGAATTTCTACAAATTTTCAAAAAAGGTCTTTACATACTTAAGTAGTAGTTGATTCTATGGGTGATTAAAAAAATTATATCTTATAATTTGAAGTAAAAAAAAAAATATTTTCAATATTGGTGTTATAAAAATTAGCAGCTTTGTTTTGAGGCAAGTAAAGAAACTGAGTAAAGGAGCATCAGTTAGCGTTGTCAATGATTTTGTTTTAAATTAAGTAAGAATAGTGTTGAATAAATGGTGATAGGTGATGAAATCAAACACATAATGCATCAAACTATAATGAAATGGATATTATAAAGTTAAAAAAGATTTTATGAATGATTGCAATCTGGAGTAAATGCAGGACTGACTTACAGACGACAAGAGCTGTATGTATCCAGCATCTGTTATAACTTAAACATTTGGAATTTTTTATTTCAAGAATTACACCAAGCATTTAATCTCTGCTGAAGGGGTTTCTGTGTCAAAAGTATAAGTTTAAGTAACAACATCGTAGGAGATCTGTAAATTAAAATTAGCTAGTATTATGAAGAGGTCATACTCTGTCATTTTTTATGTCTAGTAAAAAAAAGAAACATATGTTTCTGTAAAAACAATAATTTAATTTTGTTTTTGATACATTTTTAGGTTATTTTTTACTCTACAGATTCCCTATAAGTGTAGGTTGAGGCTGTGGCTTCTGTTTGGTTGTTTTTGTTTATAAATATTAACTTTAGGAATTATTTAATTAGATTGATTAATATAACTTTTTAGAATGTATTTTTCTTATTGATTGTTTGATTTTAGTTGCTTGAGTTTTTATTACATTCAACAACACTTATTATTGCCATGTTAACAAATATCAATGCTGAAATTGTTATGTTCCTAATAAATTATTGTTTTATTACTACCATTAAATTTTTTTTATATTTATTTTTTATTACTATTTTGTTTTTGTTTCAGGAGAAGAACATGCTACTGACATGTCTCCAGATTCTGGAATAAATGAATTGGCTGGACTTACCCCTGAAGAGCAAGAAAAACAAAAACAAGAGTGGTCTGCAGAGCTTGCCAAGGTACTAAGCCTTTTTTCTTTTTATTGTTTCTGTTATAGTAAATCAGCCTAATATTGATTTTTAAGTAATAAAGTTGAAACAAATAAATTCTTTTTATTTTTGCATTCTAATAATGATCAGAGTCTTTTAAAAGCAGATCCATGATATTGAAACATCTGAACTCATGCAATTGGAACCAAAAAACTTTTTTTCAGTGCCTGTAACAAGCCAGACCAGTTAGTTGGTCTGTTACCCCTTTATTATTCTAAAGCTTGCTGCTACTTGTAGATAACACAGGTCAACAAAAAATAATAATTTGGAATCGAGGTAAAAGTATAAATTAGAAAGTATTTTTTATGCTGAAACTTAAAATGAAATCAGCTTTTCTTCATCAC
This sequence comes from Lycorma delicatula, assembly GCF_047948215.1. Taxonomy (NCBI): domain Eukaryota; kingdom Metazoa; phylum Arthropoda; class Insecta; order Hemiptera; family Fulgoridae; genus Lycorma; species Lycorma delicatula. The sequence goes on from NC_134455.1 coordinate 295,936,695, forward strand.
CCTCAGATTATTAGTTATGACTTTTTAAAATATTGAGAAACTTTGTAAATAATAGCTTACACAAATAATAATAATTATAATTTAAATTCCTATCTTTATTTTGCAGACATTTACGTTTATCTTAATTTCTTTTTCCTTATTTTTCTTTTGTATTCAGTGAAGTCTTCTCTTTTTATCATCCAGCAGCAGTCACTCATCATAGATTCATCCCATCTGAGCTTGATAACATTGTTCAATCTGCAATATATCTTGGTGAAACCTTTCTCCTTGTTCATCACTGATGTCACCCAAGTTAAAAGAGAAAAAGTCCAAATGATAATGTAAAAAATGAATTTTCAGTGACATTCTGCTGCCTAAATTTTTGTAGTTCACTAAGAGTTCATTTATAATCTGATTATGGTCTTCAGCTTTTTTGTTTTAAGAAAACCAGAAATGTCATCTTTGATTGACTTCCATGGTGCTAGTTCTTTAGGATTCAGTTTGAGGTCAAATATATTTTCATGAATTAATTTTCTTATTTGTGGCCCAATGAATATTCCCTCTTTAATTTGTCATCACTTAATTGTGAAAACACTTCAGCTAAATATTTAAAGCTGTCTCCATCTTTATCTAATGCTTTTACAAAATTCTTCATGAGGCCTAGTTTTATGAGTAGAAATGGTAAAATAATACAATCTGCTTAGACAAGGGGAATATTGACAACATTTTCCTTTCCTGAGGTAAACTGATTTCTTTTTGGCCAGTCTTTACCCACACAGTGGTTTATCTGTAGCCCAACTATTCCACAAACACAAGAAACACATATATTTTTTTAAATCACTCTGCAAACCAAGAAGGACTACCACTTTCAGGTCAGCAATGATTCACCATAAGTGTTCATCATAGCTTTTAAAATTTTTGACATATTTTCATATGTTTCTTTCATTCCTACAGCATCTGCTACCAGTATAGAAGAAAACTTATTTAAGTTATGCACCAACTCTGCTTCAGCTTCTTTTTGATGAGTCTATAAGTAAATGTTGATCATGAATAACATATTCAATGTCCAGTTCAGACAGTAGCCCCCTAACATCATGGTAGGAATAAATTAAACAATCTCTTATAAAGTAATTCAGAAAATTTTCATTTCGATTTCTATTTACTGAAATTTTTGTATCCCTGTTTAATAAATTCCATTCCTTAAGACATGAATGTAGGAGTTCTGCATGTTGTTTTGACAAATACAAGTCACGAATTAGATCACTCAGTTCTGCTTGTGTGATGAGGTGAGGTTCAGTATTTAATTCTTCTGGAATGAAATTAATATCTATTGAAGTTATACCGTACTTCTGTTAAAGTTACCGTATTCATCAGTGAGCCTTCAGGGAAATCAGAGATTTCATTCATAGCTGAATGAACATTTGGGTATGCAATACTGCTTTTATTGTTTGAATTGAAACCAGTAACATCTGCAAAAATAGCATCATCATAATGGTTAGTAGGCTCTCGCCAAATCATAGGTATGCCAAAAGGCAAATGCTCTTTTTTCTTTTTAATCATTGGGATAGTTTAATGTAGCACTTGATGCATACTACATGTTGAGTCCAGGATTTATCTTGGTCTCCTAAGGGACAATCAATGTTCAATAATGTTTCTAAGCAGTTTTCAGCAGATTCAATACTAGTTTTTTGTTGACTTTTCATGGTGAATTCTCCACAAACATAAAAAAATATTTGGAGATTTTTACAAGCCTGATTTTTATTCATTGTAAAATTCAAAATGTTTGAATGAATGAAAGTAAACTGAATTATTACAAAAATACTTAATTATAAAAATAATTAAGTTTTAATTTATAATTACTTAGTCAATAAAAATACATCATACAATTGTTTCACGTTGGAGTGCAATAAAACACAGCGCGAAACACACACACACACACAACTTAACAAATCTTGATGTTCAATAAAATAATACCAAAAGTTGTGTCATAAAATTTTTCACCAAATTTATGGCATCACTTATGAAACAATCCTTATAATACATGTATGATAAAACCACTACCACAACTAAAGAACATAGCAAGTTGTACAAAGAGCTGAACTCATACTGAAGAAAATTTCATCACGTTTAATTACTCATTACTTGACTAACTGGACATGTCTGGCTTGACATGAAATGAGATCATTCGTCTGTTATGTATCAAATGTAGTACTACAGCATGCATCATAATATAAATCAGGTGTGAATAAACAAACACTCTACACATCTCTTGTATTGTTTGAACAATAAATTTAAGGGGTTGTAACTTAAGAATGTTACTTGATGGATTGTTTCAAAATACATATTCAGATTCAGCATATAAAATACTATATAGAACACATACTGCCTTTTCAGTTCCAAATTTTATATTGACTAGTGTAATTAACATACTTGAGTCTGTTACTACAGAATATATTTTTATGAAAAATGTTTAAATTCAATTTTTTTCTCCTATAATTGTATTAGCAATATTTCTTTCAAAAAAGTGTTAAAACTAGAACAGTTTTATAATCATTTGTATAATAATTTGATGATAAGAATTAACTCGGTTGTTTTTATTGAATTTTTAAAAATATTCTATTATCAGGTTGGCATGCAGCTGATTCCCACATTTTCAAAGATTATGTTCAAGAGAATTATAATTAAATTTAGTACATTGTTGGAATTGAATAATGAAATTGTTAAATACATGATACAATACATCTCCATAATTTCTTCAAACCTTTTCAGTTAATTATTCACTATGAGTCATGGCTAAATAATTTTCAAATTTACAGTTACAGTTTTTCCTTTACAAAACTTTTACTCAATTTTTTCCTGTAGGTAAAAATTTTTGAGTTGCTTGTAATTTATAAGGTTGAAATTTTAACTTTGTCAATAAACACACAAGACTTTTAAAAAATTCTCCGTATCTAGCTTGTTTTTAAGTTGAAATATACAGACTGCTCTTCAATGCTTTTTTTACTTGAGTTAATTTCTCTGCTTTTTCACTGTTAGAGGAAATTAATGTCTTAATGTTTATAGTATTATTTTTAGAAATAATACTACCATTATTTTTCAGCTTTCTGACCTTTCTTTTCTTTTCTTTTCCTGTTTAGCCTCTGGAAATTAGCATTCAGGTACTGCTTCAGAGGATGATATGTATGAGTGTAAATGAAGAGTAGTCTTGTTCAGTCTCAGTTCGACGATTTCTGAGATGTGTGGTTAATTGAAACCCAGCCACCAAAGAACACCGGTATCCACAGTCTATTATTCAAATCTATATAAAAATAACTGTCTTTACTAGGACTTGAACACTGGAACTCTCAACTTCCAAATCAGCTGATTTGGGAAGATGCGTTCACCACTAGACCAACCCGATGAGTTTCAGCTTTCTGACCTATTCAAAATTATTTTACACTGACGAACCTCACTGTCCCTCATTGTTGAAGTGACGACTGAGATGTCTCTTGAAATCAATAAAAAACATGAGCTCATCAGAAACGAATGGCTATGTTGGACATATCCCACCCTGTAAAAGTATTAAATAAGGGTATTCTCAAAAATGTCTGTTCAATCGTAACATATTAGCATTTAGTAACACTTATTCAAGAACTTTAATTTTATTTTTTCCTCCTTTTTTAATTAAAATTTGAATGCATTATATACATGAGCTGGAAGTAACACTTAATTAGAAAATAACTTATATTTTATTTAAAATTTCTTTTACTGCAGGCAGTATTTGCAACTGATTGATTAAATGTGGCATTAACAGATGCCACATCTGATGATTAATGCTGTACACATCCAAAAACTGCTACAACTGATGACATCACAAAAATGCACAATGCTATATTAAATTATCTGATATTATAAATATCTTAATAGACCATGTCCATATTTTACACAATGTGTATGGTATGAATATGCTTTCTGCTTATGGTTACCATTTTTCTTAACAGTCGACCAAAAAAAAGCATTTGACTAAATATTTCTCAAAGAGTTTTAGACGTACAGTATTTAAATATGAAACCATACTTTCTTTTACCAAACCTGAAGAAATGGCTCACTGGACAAAGATTTACTTAGATGAAGTCAAAGATGAGACAATTGCTTATTTTGCAGAATTGGATGAATCGCATCATTTTGAAGGTATTAAAAATTGAGCAGTCAGTGGTCTAAATGTATTAAATTGCAAGCTGACTACATTAAAAAAATATTTTTAAAATTTCTAAAAAACTTGTTATTCTTTGTCTGGTGGAGAACTTTCCAATATGATCATACGAGATGCGACAATAAAGTAATGAGATTGATTTTTCTTTGCAAGATGTGGCAACCCTGCAGCTTGTGTAGGCACACCATGTTTGACCTTGGTCTATAAGCTACTTCTAGTCCAAGCGGCACATTGATGCAACTGCTCAGTCGTGAGTTGTGCTGTAATAAGTGAACACATGTCTGTGTCTCTCGTCACAGAAATGAAACCGCAAAATATTGCGCAACCATATGCCATTTCTTTTTGGGTTAAAGTGGGTGAAAACACGACAACAACTTATGGTAAGCTTCAGAAGGCTTTTGAAGAGGAGGTTATGTCAAGAGCTCAAGTTTGTCGGTAGCATAAAATTTTTAGTGAAGGCAGACCGAATGTTGAAGTTGAAGACCACAGTGGACGACCATCAACCTCACGGACAGATGTCAACTTGACCAAGGTGCGTGAAATCGTACGATCTGATCGAAGATTATCTGTGAAAATGATTGCAGAAGATCCCAACATCAATCGAGAAACGGTTCGTCTAATATTAACTGAAGATCTTGGTATGAGAAAGATGTGTGCAAAAATGGTCCCCAAAAATCTCACACAACAGCGAGAAACATGGAAAAATGTGGCAGCCGATCTGTTAGAGCAAACGGAAATCAATCCAGATTTGTTGAGCCGTGTTATCACTGGTGATGAAGGTTGCTTGGTTTTTTCAATACGATCCAGAGACAAAACGCCAAAGTTCGTAATGGTGCTCAAAGGGATCACCCAAACCATAAAAAGCTCGCATGTCAAAGTCAAAAGTGAAATGCATGCTTGTGTGCTTCTTCGATTCCAAGGGAATTGTTCATAAAGAGTGGGTGCCTGCTGGACAAATAGTTAACCAATATTTCTACAAAGAAATTTTAGAAAGACTTCGTAAACAAGTTCTTCGTGTCCGTGCCAACATTGCTGATAATTGGATTCTGCATCACGATAATGCGCCATCCCATACTGCTCTGTCAGTACAGCAATTTTTAACCTCAAAACAAATTTCAGTACTGCCACAGCTACCTTATTCACTAGATATCGCTCCGTGCGACTTTTTTCTATTTCCAAGAGTCAAAATGGCGGTCAAGGGACACAATTTCAAACAACACAAGACGTCCAAAAATCTGTGACGAGGGTCTTTGAGGATATTACAGAAGATGGGTTCCAGAAATGTTACAATCAATGGCAGAAATGTTGGAATAAGTCTATGCAACCAGAGGGGAACTACTTTGAAGGAGACAACACTAAACATGACTAAAACGGTAAGCAACATTTTTTTTCACATCAGTCTCATTATTTTATTGTCGCACCTTGTATGTTTAATATGTAATTTTTTGCCTGAAAAATCTGGATATTAAGATGTATTGAGGAAACAGATGCTCAAACAAAACTTGTCCATATTTGTTTTTAGCTGCATAATATTGGTGTTACATAATGAGTATTGACTAAAAGAAGGTGCTCTAAAATGGCTTATCAAATTATGTTTGACAATACATAGCTGAAGATGTGCCAAACCTACAACTATTCTGCCGAAAAAAGGTAGGACTGTTGCTTGGGAGTGTTTATTACTGGACTAATTGAAAGGTACTATTCAGGCTAAACATCCACTTTCTGGCTAAAAAGAAAGTACTCTTCATCACAATGGTGCACCTTCCTGCTAGATATTTCAAAAAATAATATTATATTTTGAGTTGCCCAAATGAAAATATGTTTCATGATCTGGGGTTTTGAGTAGTTATGGATTGAGCAGGATAGCAGACACATGAGATAATTTATAAATCAACTGTTATTTGATTTATAAAAAAATTCTTTAATGAAAATTTAAATAGAAATTAGTAAGTCTACTTTTAATATTTTGTATAAAGATATTGTTGAAGTTGATTATTTTCATTGTTATGTTTTATATAAAAGTCTTTCAAATTTAGCAAATTGTTGTGCCCAATGTGGTTTCACTTCAATCATTGTTTACTTGATTTAAAATTTATTGGAAATAGTCTTGAATGTAGTTTTATTTTTATTTAGACTGAAGAAAAAATATATTAAAGATAGAATTGCTATAAAAGGGGTGGTGCCGCATATCTTAAATAATAAATGACTTAATATTTTCACATCAGTCTAGTTTAGCAATTTAGTTTTCTCAACCACATTTTAAGTATTTGTGCAAGATTTTCTTAAGTTTTAATGACATTTAGTTGATACAAATTCCCTTTCATGTTAGTGGTTATATATTTTTATTTCTTTTCTACACATTCATTTTTTAACATTTTTAAATTATTTGATAATCTGCTTATGTACGATTCATTGTGACAGGATTGTTGTCATGACTATAATTGATGATTCATGCTTTTATGTAAATACTAGTTATAGTGTCTGATAAATCAAGTTTACTTTGAATGTTTACTACTGTGGACTTGTGTTACCCTTGCTCTATCTTATTCTCCTATGCTTACTTATTTTACTTACTTTATCAGAATGACATTAATTTATGGATTTTGTGTTACATGGTCTAGGAAAATGATCAGTTCTGGCTCTAATTTAGCCGTTTATTTTCGTCATTATTTGTTTATATTTTATTTTATACTATCACAAACATGGCAACACTCAGTTATAGTTGTCACCCTACAATGATGATGAGAAATATGTTTATTACATTAAAAAAATTTACGTGATTGGTCTAATTGGTTTGATATTTGAATCCTCAACACATAAATGGGAGATAGAGATTCCAACATTCACTACATCAGTAACTGCTTGATTTACAATGTATTTACTGCTTGATATATATAATGTATTAAAATATACACCAAAAATGATTTTTTACAGGTCGAAGAAGAAATAGCAACTTTGAGACACGTACTCGCAGCTAAAGTGAAGATATCTCAAGAACTTAAACGGAAACTTGGATTTAGTGTCTGGAAAGAATTTCAAGATGACATGTCTCAGGGTATTAAAAATGTCAAGGAGTCTAATGTGTATGTAATTTTTGCTTTTATTAATTATTTCTGTGTAATTTTTATAGAAGTTTTTAATAAGAGTAGACAAACTTTGTAAAAATTGTATTATGTTGATTAGTACATTCCTTGTACAGTAAATTTGCTGCTCTCTGATGCTTTTATTTCCTGATTATGTGCATGTATATAGTTTTTAAGTTATTTGGTTAATATTTCATGATTAATCCTTTAGAAATATTTATATGATCTTCATTAAAAATAAAATTATTAGCAAATCCTTTGAATCAGTAGAATTTGTTTTGAACCATCTAAATATTTAATAAATATAATGAATCTGAATAGAACCAAACAAAATAAAAATTTGGTTTTGGCTTTTCTTATTTAAAATTAAATAGTAAGTTGAAATAAGTACAGTTAAAAATAAGGATTCATTCATATTCAATTGAAGATAATTCACTCCAAACTTGAATATAATTAACTTTTTGTGAGATTTACACAAAAGATGAATAATTTTTTTTGTGCAACTTAAATATTTACAAGATCCTAGTGGTTCATGAATAAGTTAGTAACTTGTTTAACTTTAAAATATTTATTTTTATAAAAGAAATAGACAAGAGAAACACATAAAAAGTATTAACTATTTTTTACATTTTGTAAATTATTAATCTGTGATAAAATTAATATGTAAGAAAAACTGTAAAAAAATTGCTGTTATTGTACCTTTAATTTTTTTCCCAACTATAGAAATATTAGGGATTTACCTGCGTGTATTTTTGTGGATGTTTGTGAATTTCTATACTGATTGTAGAAGACCACACCTTTTGCATGCCTTGCCAAATCTGTTTTCATTTAGTTAGCAAATTAATTATTTTGAACCTACATGTTTTTAGTTAACGTTTGCTGCCATAAAGTGCACCAGTGTTCCTGAGGTCAGAATTATGATCAGTTCATGTATTCACATTGTTACCTTACTCACATCTAAACATTATTTACTGTACTTTTTTATGTTATGGCAGTTAAATTTCAATTTTTACTGGAAAAATACAGAAGCAACTGTACTCTGGTTCGTTTCTTTACAATTATTTTAAGTTACTAATACCCACCAATGGTGGTTTTCCCTTATGGCTTCTGTAGAACATTTTTTTTTATATTTCTGGCAACCAGCTTATTAATTATCATTGCATATGAGATTATGGTAAAATCTCTCCCTATTTATATAAATACCATAAAATATCTCCAAGTTTGTAACAAAATTGTATAATTCCAGTTTATTTTATTATGTATAAAATGTGTATAACACATTAAATAAAATAATCATATCATGTACTGTTTTTGTATTACATGTGTTGTTCAAATGTTTCTCATTGTCAGATTTTAATTTTCATTTGAAACTTAGTTTTAATTATCAGTAAATTTTACTTATGACTTTGGAAAATATGCACTTAAGTTTGATTAATGTATTTCATTGTGTTTCATAATCTTCTATTGTAATAAATAATTATCCATATTAAAGAACTTTCTTATTACATTTTGCTCTCCCAGGTCCCTAATATATTTTAAATTACATTGTTAATTTACCTCTTATCTAGCTAAAAATTATGTAATTCATTTTTAATGTATTTGCATATTTTCATTCAACAGATTTAAATAAAAATTTGTTTATTTGAATTTAATGTGATCAGAACTTATTTTGCTAAATGAAAATTCAGATGATCTGGAAATTTATAAAAATTTGATATAAAATACATCGATTTTAATTAATAAAAAATTATAAACAATACTTTTATATCATTTTCTCACATTTTTTTTTTTTTTTAAGTTCAGAAAAAAATTAATGTAAACATGTATATTTTTTAAGACTTTCAAAGTATTACTTTGTTTGAGGCATAAAGAGCATTTCCATGATAAATGATCTCAAAGCTATACAATAATCAGAAGGTTGAACACTGATGTAGCATCTTGTTGCTCTAAACATGTGAGTATTCAAGCTTACTTTGGTATGAGGTTTTTACTGTACAAATTTTCCCTATCATGAAAATATAGTATAATTCCTCATAGCACAAATTTTCAGTTTTAATAGTTGTAGCTTCCCCATAAAGTTTTAATCCCTGTAGTAATTCTTTTTCAATGAATTTGTGCTCTTTCTTAATTATACACTCCATTTCCATTGAGTATAGTAATCCATTTACAGTCATCAGTGAATCCTAATAACCATTGTATGCAGGTGACAAAGGTACATTATTGTACTGCTTACTTCATATAACACGTTTTATTTCTTGTGACATTGCAATAATTAGCATAATTTAACCTTAGTAATGGTAATATATTACCTGATAAATTTTATAGAAACTCATTACAGTATAAATCATTAGGGATTAATTATCTGCTTCAGTAGATTAAAAAGAGACATCTATTTTTTCTATCAGTTAATTACCAGTAAATGAATAATTTCAAAGATTAAACTTTTGAATATAAGTAAAGCTTTAGACTGAATGAAATAGGATCATTACATTAGTGATAGATAGATACTTTTATAGATATCCATGCAACAATTCAACTTCTCATTCAGTGTAATTTAGCTAAAATGGAAATAAAAACACATTTTTTTAAGATTTAAAAGTAAATGCCATGATAAGTAGTAATATCACAGAACAGTCATCAACAGTAAAGTTGTATTGAGTGTGGAAATATTTTCTGTTCTACTGAACAAGATTTTTATATTAGGTGTGCAGAAGAAATTAAGGAGCAGATACCTATTGAGTATGTTTTAAAATCCTGCAGTTAAAAACTAATTTTCATTAATTATTAATAAATTTGAAATGGACAGATTACAAAAGAATTTTAGGTATTCATAATGTAATATGAATGAAATAAGTCTGTTTGTGGAAGGCCATTGAATTACATTATTTGAATGCATACTGTTTTATGTTGGGTCAAAGTTCATGGAGAAGTTATTATTACTACTATAATGTCCAGGAGAATTTTTTTACTCCATAGACATTCTTTCCCTCACTGATAATAAATAGGTAATTTATGGGGTTAAGGATTCGATTTTATTATTTCTGACTCGTCTATTTTCCAGAATTTTTTATGACTTTTCAGAAATGTCCTAGACTTATACTTGATTTATACAGGCAGGTTGATTCAGGAGAAAAGGTAAATAATTCTAGATCTTCAAATAAGGAAAAAGGTTTTTACAAGCATATGTCTGCAAATGCTGTTATCAAGTTACAGTTTGCAAAAAATTTCACCCAGATTTCAGTAACCTTGGTGAAATGAGGTCATATTGAAATTTTTAAAGCTTTATGTAAGGAGTAAACTTAATGTAAGTTAACCTGAAAAATCAAATAAAATAGGTCCCAGACTGTTTTTTCTATAGTTTTCATGATATCCAAGTAAAATAGAAAAATTCAGTGGCAAAGAACAAGTTTTGTTTGGTTTGAAATACAATAACTGTATAAAATGACTAATAAATGCTTAAATTTAATTATTGAAACTAGTAGAGAATTTTATTTTGATAAAATTGGTCTGAAAACAAGAAAAAAATTTATTTATTTTTTATTAAAAACAAAACTTAACAGAAAAATTTGTAAAAATTAAAAACAGCCAACCGAAGTATCCCAGATGTTTGTTCCTAACCGTAAAGTATTTTATAGCATTTTCAGTAATCTTTGTGAGAATGTTACACTTCCCAGCGCTCACGTTTCATCTGAATGTTAACCGGTGGTGATGAAAGGGAAAACATTTTTCAAATGGATTATCGTGTTCAGAAAGTTCAACACCTCCAGCTTGGTAACCATACCAGAACAACTGCAGTTTTGTCAATGGATTAACAATAATTACCATGTAATTTCATTCATTGACTTTTCAGACCGAGTTAATTTTACCTTTTTTGCAATTGTACCAGGTGGAGACCGGACCCGCTTTTAAAGTTTAACTCAGTCCCCATATACTACACAAAGTTCACATCCCAACCCCATAGGGGAAGACACCCACCTTATGATGCTTCCGGTCGCCACCCCCCTGTTCCTAGCCCTGGTGGGTTTTAACAGGAGTCATCTTTCACCCTCTAACGTTTTACATCTCATAGTAGTAAGCCAGGCCTCGTTGGGATCCCACCCAACTAACTTAGTTCACGGAAGCACATATCCCTTGCGTAGTTCTATAATTTGTGTAAATGTCTGATAATATTTGAAGAATTTGAATAAATAACATACCACAAAAAATGTTGAATTTATTCCTAGTCCCTTTAGTGAACTCAACTTTCAGTTCATACCCCTGACTTGGTTTCATTTATGGACTCTGGTCTAGTCTACCAAGGAGAGGCGGACAGACCTCCTATTCCCACTCAGCTCAATTGTAGAGTCCCATGTGACATTTACTTTCACTAACTACCATTTTCGAGATGGTGTTACACCTCACGGCTGAATGGGAATCCATGCCCTCGGCAGTGCAGTTACCATCCCACTGACAGTGATGCTTGTGCATTCAAAATTGCCCTCGTCAAAACGATGCTACATCTCACGGCTACATGGTTACCCAGACCCTCGGCAATGCATTCATCAACAACTAAAGGCATAAAGTTTTGTGCCTTTTGCTGATAATTTTTTGTGTGAAGGAAACTAATGATAACGTGCACTTCAGTCAGCAGGATTTTCTATTACAACAGCCATTTAAATGAGATTTGTACATGAACAAGCAAGCAAACGAAATTTCCAGTAGTGCTACTAGAACTGTACTGAAACAGGCTATCCAACAGGGCAAAGATAGAATCACTTATAACACCTTATAATTTCTTCAAAATATTGTATATACTTCAAAACTAGAAAAATTGTTTTTCATCATTGAAGTTTTCTATTTTATGTGGGATATCATTGGAGATACAGTTCTGGAAACTGATTTATTTGATTTTATAGATTTACATACATAAGAAACCATCAAGTTTACCCCCATTACTTACCGCCTTAAAAATTTCAGTATGACCTCATTCACCAGGGACTGAAATCCAGGTAAAATATTTCACTAGTTGTAACTCAGTAACAAAGCATTTTCAGACATATGTTTGTATAAACCTTTTCCTTACTTCAAGCTCTAGAATCGGTTCCCAAATTATTTCCCTTTCCCCCTGAGTCACCTATACATATTTTATTTTTAGTAACTCATTAATAATAGGTTATCTGTTGACTGGTTTTGAAAAACGTTTTAGTTAATGGAAGTTAAGATTTAATTTTTTTTACATCTGGATCTTTTGATGCCACTAAGGAAACAAATGCAGTAATTTTTTTCTGTATAAAACAAAAATTCCATTCTAATAATTATAACTTTTTACACAAAGATATTTTAATAAACAGTTTTTTACTTAATCAATTAGGATCCCAAAATTTCAATGTGAAGCTGCAATAGAAATATAGATGTATAGAATGCTGTTTTTTCTTAGTCTACATGAATCGATCATGTAATTAATAGTACAGTAATCCCTTGCTATTGACGGTTTTACTTATTCACAGTTGCCTCACCCAATTTTTTAAAGAGTGAATTTTGCTAATGTAGCTACAAACAAATTGATAAATTTAAAAATTATAAAATAATTTACCAGTTTTATGGAAATCAAAACGAAAAGGTTTGGGTAACAGCATCCCTTTTTATTCAGTGGTTTCATTTTTTTGCGAAACTTTGTGAACTTTATCTGAAAACAAAGTCTTTGCCATTTAAAGTTTTTCTTTTAATTGATAATGCTCCAGGACATCCAGGAGAAGTAAGATTTTTTCCTAATGTAGAAGTGTTATTTCTACCACCAAATACATCATCTCTAATTCAACCTTTGCATCAAGGGATCATCGCTGCTTTCAAAGCTTATTATCTGCAGCGGACTTTAGTGGATAAGTGATAAGTGAATCAGAGGTGTATACAATGATTATGAGTAAGTGGTGGAAAAATTACACCATTGCAGATTGCATTGAAAACATTAAAGAGTCAGTTGATGAAATTAAACCATCAGCTGATCGCTGATCGTATTGATCATACATGGTGGCAGAATTTATGGCCTGACATTGTTAAGAGAAAATGAAAACTGAAAAAACAAAGAAAACAAAAGTGGTGATAAAATTGTAAACAATATTGTGCAAATAGCACATAAAATTAAAGGTGAAGATTTCAATGAAATTGACACGTCAGATGTTCAGGAGCTGATGCACTGTGACAAGGAAAACTCACAGAAGAAGAACTTGAAGAGCTGATAACACACACAGCCTTTTTACCTATTCCGGAAGACAAAAGGAAGACTAAGTTACAAGTGAATTAACTAAACTTAAAATACTTTAATTTAGTACATAAATAAACATAAAATACACAGTTAATGCTGTTTCTGTGATAGTACAATTTCAACATTGCATTACTTTATTAAAGCAAGTGAATTTACATATATTTAATGGTGTTGTTGTATGCCCTTTCAAATGTTTAAAAATAATTACTAATGATCAGTTTTAATATGACAGCCATATTAAAAAATTCCTATTTTACCTCTTAATAGGAAAATTTTTTGTTGTGAAATCATTATTTGTTTTAATAAAACTATGTACTTTATACTTATTTCTTTGTCTTATGTCTTTGTCTTATTTTAAATTAACTACATGGAAATGGAGTTTTAGAAAAAAAGAATAATTTTCAGTAAAACGGCTGACTAAATTGTCAGGTAAAGTTATAAAAATATATATATATTATTATTTAGATAGTCAGAAAAATGAAAATTTCCTACAATTGTATAGAACAGAAATAGGTTCTTTTTTTATTAACTGCCATATTGAAAACAGACAATCATAAGTTTTTATAAAAAATACTTAAACATGGAGAACTGTTAAATACCTATAAGCATTAAGTGTTTATGCCATCTCTTAATAAAATTATGGAACATGAAATTACTCTACTGGGGAATCTAACTATATCTTTATTTATATCCATTATTTACCATAATTCCTACAGGTCCCTTCAAATAAACAGCAGCTTACAACAATAATGGAGCAAATAAGAAATAATACAGTATAGAATTCAACTTTTTCCATCAAATGCTTTGTAAAATACAACTAATACAATACTTTAAAATACAACAGAGGCCTTTTCTTTCATGAGTAATGCTGTAGCTAAATTATGTACATATCTATGCTGCTAAATCTTTTATAAATGGTGCTTAGTTTGAGATTTAGTGAAAATATGAGGTCTGTTCAAAAAAGTATTCGACCTTATAATACTTATTGTTTATTGTTCACTAGTTGAAAACAGATTCCAATGTACACATTAGTAATATATATATATATATGTGTGTGTGTGTGTGTGTGTATGTATATATATATATATATTTATAATGCGTGCGGCAAAACTTGGTCGAGTGTAGCACTTATACTTATTGCCTATGCATGTTTTATAGTTCTCAACAGTCAACAGCCATTGTGTTTGCTAGAATAACCGGTTCTTGTCACATTTTTATTTGCGTAATGACGGAATACATTGAACTATGTTACTCCATCAGGTTCTGTTAAAAGATTGCTGATATCTGGTGTAAGAGTAAGCAGGCTTTCAGGAATGAAGCATTGGCGGTTACATAAACTAAAGAGTGTATTACAGTTTTCAGAATGATCAAACTTCAGTTTAGAGTAACCAATGTACCAGTAGCCCACTAATAAGCCGAAATCCAAATGACATTTACAGCACATGTAGTTTGATAATGAAATATTGTCAGCTGCCCATCTGAGAAATTAAAAGTGATATTTGGGATCAGTGATTGAACCATGACTTTCTAGTGTATTTATGTATATGTACTAAGAGGCTGTGAGATTTATACCAAAGCTGCTTTTTCTTGGAAGAAAAAGATTGATTTTGATGTTGCACAGAACATGCTAGAGTGCACCAATGATGATTCCAACTTTATTAAACCCATGGCAGAAGAAACCAAAACAAATGAGGAGCAAGGTGAAAGTAATGCTGACTGATTTTTTCAGCTACCTTTAAGTTGTATATCATAAATACAGAAGGCCAAACTCAACAGTGAGATTCTAAAGATCCAAAAATTCTGCATTGTCTTCATGATGTAATTCGACACAAGAAATCAGACCTATGGATTCGCACAATTGACAGTTGCATCACAATAACACATCTGCCCATTTGTCACATATAATCCAGAGATTTCTTGGGCAAGAAAGGAATGCCATGCTCCTTATTCACCAAATATAGCTCGACATGTTTTTTTCTTCTCTAAGCCGGAAGTGCCAATGAAAGGACATAATAACAAATAGGATAGCACATCCAGTAGCCTTTGCAAAAGAAAACTACAAAAATATTTCCAGTAATAGAAGAAATAGCAAGTTAAGCATATGCACTCCAAAGGAAACTTATTATTTCGAAGGCAACTAGGATTCGAAGCCATTAGCTGTGCTAGTAGCTGTTGCTTATTTGTTTACAGATACTTTTTAAACAGACCTCATACTCTAATGTAGAAAAAATTCATAGTTTTTTTAAGAAGTATATGGTTCTTTTAATATATGTAAGAACTTTTGATATATTTTCAAAAAGAGGATTTTCTTCGCAGATTTAAAGTTACTAAAGGCGTGGTTTTTTTAATGTAGTATGTGTTTTGAAAGGTTTGATTGCAAACAGTAAAGGGTTTTGTGTTGCATCTCACCTATGACTATGAAATTTTTATCCAATTTTATTAGAAAAATTATTTTGTATTATATGCAAGGATGTATATAGATTTAGTTTTATTGTCTTTAATGGATGAAGTCTCATCATCGGCATCTTCCTAAAAAAAATTTTACTTTCTATTTTATTGCTTGTGATTTCATTTTATTATTTTCTTTTACAAGTAGTTTTTTTTTTTTTTAAGTTGCTCAGATATCATTTTCTGTTTAGTTACCAGAATGTAGAAGAGAAATTTGGTCAGTTTGGAAGGGCGGTTACAGAAGCCCCCATGTAAGTCATTTGTTTTTAGATATTTATGCATGTTAACACATCTCTTATGAAATACATTTGTATGTATAAGTTGAATATGTGTGTGCATATATTTACACATTTATTTTTATTAATATCATGGTAATTACAGTGATCCCTCATTTAATGATGGTTTCACAATAAACTTAATCTGTCTTATGATTAACAATGTGCGTGAACAAGAAAAATGGTAAAATGTTTTGGCAATCTGTATTATAAGAATATACCATAGATTAAAGACAAAATTTCTTTGTTCTATTAAAGGGGTTATTTCACTGCTGCTAAAAAAAAAACAAGAGGTCATGTTCTTACCTCTTTGAAGTTAACCCTGAAAGTGGCAGTATTATATAAGTAAACTTATAGTGCTTATTAAATTTTATCTACATTTTTTAACTTTCTAATTTAATTTGGGTGTAAGGATAAGTTAGTAACATTACGTATTATTCTGAATATAATTTCTTGAATTGTCCATTTAATAATAATTATTTAAATTCACTATCAAACATAGAATTGAAAAAGTTAAAATAAAGGAAATGTTAATATGGGAAAACAGAAATTTATCTTTGGAATTAAAAAGAAAGCTAGAACGAAGAAGCTTATTCCCCTGCTGCTTAAGCTGTGTAATACAATGTTTTACAGCAGAAAAAGTGCATTAAGTTGCTGCTTTATCCTATCTGGCCAATTTTTTCTGGTAGCCGCAATACACATAAACTGTCACCTTCAAAAAGACATCCTGCTGTACAAAATGTATATTGATAGCAGAGTGTTCCATTAAAATTAAATTAGTGAAAAACATACTTTGAAATCTAATGATATTCTTTAGAACTTCTAATATTTTAAGTATTATAAATTATTCAAATTTTATTTCTCCAACAGTTTTATTTAGGATCATATCAAATTCGTTGGTAAAACAACAGTTATTGCCTCCATCATCTAACACTGAGTTAAATATGGTTCATCTCAAGATCATATTTTGAGAGATTACTATTTGTAATTTTGAAAACTAAACTTTTTCCTCTAAAATCATACCCAATATCTAAAAATCTGTTGTAAATTAACAAAGGCATTACATTTTATGTATTTTTTACTATGTACGGATACAGTTTCTTTTCATTATTCATAGTCTCTACCTGGTAATGCATAAGTTTTTTTGTGAATTTCCTAGTTTGAGTATTTGGATAGTTTCTTAACTAAATTTAAATATAATCTAGAGTAAACTGTAACTATTCAGATTTACCCTCACAAGAAGTTTTTTTGTTCATATTGACAATCATGTGTTTATTTTGAATTATACTGCATGTTAATATTTCAGTTTTAGATTGTTAGTGATATTTATTTATTAAGCACGATTGATTTATTTATTATGTTCACATATTCATTATTCTTGCTTGTGTTTAATTAACATCGAGTAGTACAGGACAGTAAGTACAGCATTTAAATCTCATTATTTATTACATTAGTTTTCACTAAAATAGAATATTGTTATGAACTCAAAATATGTTAAAGGTAGTGTGGTAGATTTCTAATCTGTGTGATTTAAACTGTTTTATTCCATAAGGTCCAATTGTTAAAACTATTCCTAAATCGACTAAAAGCAAGCAAAAGAGAATAGAATATGAAGTAAGATTTATAAGCATCCTTTTGTCATGAAAAATCTTCCTTTATCTGTTGATTTATTTAGATAGTTAAATTATTATTGTTATAAACTCGCTTTTTTTTTTAATAATAAATTAAGTAATTATTAAAGTGATTATTATTAAACTCATTTCCAAAAAAAATTACTGATTTAATTATAGCAAGTCTTCAACAAACAGCCCTCAAATTTTTCTTCCATGATTTTTATTTTATTTTTTAAATTTGTAGCTTCAAATTTTCTAAAGTATATTTTTGAAAACATATTCCCCTAGCGGTAAACTGTGTTTTTAACTCTAAATATTTTACATCTGGGATTTCATAATCACTTAGTTTTGACTTTTAATTCTAGTATATTAATATCGAATATTAGTATATTCTAGTATATTAGTATTTAATATCTAGGCATCATGAGCCAAACTTAACCTGACTTACTAACATGTGTTAGGAACTATCAGCATTTATGAAATTTAGTGATCCAAATGGTTTTAATTATTAGTTCTAACTGATGCAATTTATATGGTATAAAGTGTATATTTAACATTGATCTTGTTTTATAGCAGAGTTTAGAAAGAGAAAAATGACCATGCAAGTCTCATCGGAAAAGCATTAATCATTGATGCATTTCTTATTTAAAGGACTTTCTTGTTCATAATTTATTCAAAGATCCAACAGCCATTTGTTGGCTAATGGTTGAAATAAATATGTTTTAATTAATTAATGAATTATAACAGTGAGAATTACCTTTCTGTAGAGGATACCACTCATACTCACAAATAATTTAAAAAATAGTATTGTCATAATTTCTAGAAAGTTAGATAACCACTATGAAAATTTATAAACAATATACTCACAAATAATTTAAAAAATAGTATAGTCATAATTTCTAGAAAGTTAGATAACCACTATGAAAATTTATAAACAATAATTTTGCAAAATCATGCACATTTTTAATTTTTAGTATTATTCTTCACATTTGTATTGATACTAGGGAAAAAATTTGTGAAATTATTCTATTCTGATTCATGTTCAGTCAGTTATATAAGAACCTGTGAAAATTTCGTTTTTGTTCTACCATTTTTAAAAAACCCTTAAAAATAGTGCATCTGAATTAGAATTATATCCTTTTTAAGACAAATTTTTAATAGAATATTTTGACTTCAGAAGAAAGATTTGACCATTATACAGTGAAATATGGTAGTTAGCAGATAGTATTATTACATATATCTTTTTTAACTTAACACTTAAGCAGGTTTATTCTGTAATAACATGCCTAACAGTAGTAATTATTCGGCTATGTACTACAACCACTAATGGTGATTATCATTATTCAGAAAAACTTTTTGTTTCACTAAAAAATAATTATTTTATTTTTATTTAATACTTTGTAAAATCTAAATTTTAAAAAGAAAAATGTTGATAGATGTCTGTTATTTTTACTCTTTATAACAGTTACATTGTTGCATAATTGAAAGGTGAGATTGGCAGAGTTAAGTCCATGGACAAAATCATTCATAAACTTGCCCTTAATTTGCTGTTGTGTCGCTTCAAATTATTTTTAGACTTCAAATGAGTAAAATAATCCCATGGTTAAAATGTTAGTACTAGTTGATCAGTAAAGAAAATATTATTTTCTTAGGAGAAAATATATTTTTTATGAAAATATTCTTAATGTTATTCACAGAAACCAGAAGACAAGATAAACCATGCAGCTGTAAATTGATTCCATTACACATAAATAAACTCAATCGTATTAAAAGAGATATGATGTAATTAAAATAACATACACACAGTAATGCAAATTGTTTGCATTACTGTTTTGGCTTCATTGGCATTGGCTTCATTCACATTCTTTCTAAAACAAAAATCATTAAAATACCAAGAATGAATTTTTCTTTCAAAGCAATTTCTACTGTTCAGTGACAAGATAAGTCTTCAAAAGTGAACTGTATTCCCCAAAAAAATATATTTGTTGTGTAAATTTAATAGTACAGTTAACTTAGACCTGATATAATTATTTATTATTCTACCTTTTGTTGTACAAAGGTTCTTGCTTCTGTCAAGCTCCTCTTGCTTCTTTTAACCTTTTTGCTTACATTGTCATTACAGCTTGTCCATCTCCCTATTTCCTTTGCTTTAGCCTCTTTCCTTTCGCATGTAGCCTCAGAAACCCTTTTCAGTCGTCTTGATTGGGCATCCTCATAATATGACCAAACCGTGACAGCAGTTTGTGACAATTAGAATTCCACAAACTGCAGTAGTCATTGGTAGAATTACTAATGTAAATAATACTGTTGTATTTTCAGAAGAGCAACTCTTCTGAGCTATCTTATGAGGGTCATCCAAATAATTAAACAACATTTTTAGTGAAGGAAACTCTTAATGCAGGCAATTGAAACTTTTGTTAAGTGTTAGTTGGCAACCTTACAGAGTGTTAGTCAGCCGTTCAATTAATATTTACGTAAACATAACTCGAAAGTCTTAGTTACAATGACGTGACTGCTCGAAGAAAGTTCTTTTGAAGAACATAGTTCTGTGATTTGATTTACTTTTGAAAAGTATATAACTGTCAGAAATATTTTCTTGGATGAATAAACAATACAGCAGTAGTTGCATGAACTGTGCATGTTTTTACACATGGGTGGAAAAGTTTAAAAGTGGCCGCAAAAGCGCATGACTGATGAACACCGCTCCAGGCGTCTGGTAACGGTGTCGACCTCAGCGTTAGATTCTCATATTGATCCACTTATCCAACAAGACCAACATGCAGTTGAACAAATTGCTGAAAAATTTGAGTAATTGTCAGCACAACTCATTTCATTATTCATAACAAACTGAACTACCATAAGACTTGTGCATGGTGGGTTCCTAGAGAGCTTACCGTTCATCACAAAGCCGAGAGATTTTGCATTTGCACCGAACTCAAAAATCATTTCAATAACAAAGATGATGCATTTTTGGACAGGATTTTAATCTGTGATGAAATTTGGATACATCATTATGAGCCATAGTCCAAGTATCAAAGCATGCAGTGGAAAAACTCTTAAATTGTCTGGCTGTAATAAATTAAAAACGCAACAATCAGCTGGTAAGGTCATGTTCACCATCTTTTGGAATGGCCAAAACATGGTTCAATATTCTGTGATTATTTGGAGAAGCAACAGCCTATACCATTCAGCTATGATTGAGAATAAAGTCAAGCCCTTGTTGAAGAGAAAATGTCCAGGATGGTAGAGAAAAGGCGTGCTTCTTCAAGAAAATGCTCAAATTTATATGGCACAACTGATGCTAGAAACTATTGGCAAAGTGGGCTGGGAGCTTCCTACCTCATCCTCCTTACAGCCTTGACCTTGCTCCTTCAGATTTTTATCTGTTTGGTCCGATGAAAGAAGCTTTGCATGACATCAAATTCAGCTACAATGAAGAGATAAAGAAAAGCGTAAGGACAAAACTGACTTTGAAATTAAGGTAAAGAATTCTTCACTGAGGGGATAAGAAGAATCATGAAAAGATGGGAGTGCAGAGAAGTTGGTGGGGATTACATGGAAAAGTAGACAAAAAAATTGTATTTATTTAAAAAACTATTTTCAGTGTACAGCTATTTGTCTAATTATTGAATGATGCTTGTATTTGATTGAATGCAGCTGGAAATCTTCTAGTCAATATTGGCACAAAAATTGTTCTTTAAAGAATTATTTTCAAATTTTCCATTTACTAGTAAAACCATTATTAATAGTATATACCTTCCATTAATAGTACACCTTCCAGCAACAGAGATGATTGTTATGTTGACTCTTCATTGGTTTTACCTGTGCAACTAATTGTTACATTCACGTATTTTGATATAGTTGAAAGGTTAGTTGACAATATTGAATTACAAGGTATATTCATAACGTAAGGGCTGTCAGCTTATATTTAAATATTAGTGGGTCTGAACACAGTTTTATGCATGCAGGGCACTCTATCAGCTATTTACGAAGTCACTGCAGTTGTTTTGATTTAGTAGTTTGCCTGCCGGTGAATGCAGATCATAATGTCTGCAACAATCGTTTCTCCCACCAGTTGTGAAGTGTGTGCTGCGATTTGATTTTTGTGTGCAAAAGGATCTTTTTGAAATTCATCAGGAGTTGTAGTGTATGGATTTACAGTAATGAGTGAAGGAAAGGTTATACAATGATGTTGAGACTTTAAAAATGACTGCACAAATGTGCATGATGAAAAAATAGAATGGCAGGCCCAGTATACAGACCGTCGAAGTGGTTGAACAAGTGAACCGAAAACTGCAATGTGATCGACAGTTGATGATTAGTGCTCTGACTGATGAATTTCTGTATGTTGATCCCACCTCTAATACGATTGTCACAGAGAAGCTTGGATGTCACAAATTGTGTGCAAGGTGGGAACCAAAATGCTCACCGACCAACACAAAGAGCAAAGAATGTGCAATGGACGAACATTTTTGGACCGCTATCGACAAGATAGAGGTGATTTGTTTTCACACATTTTAACGGGCAACAAGACGTGGATATCCACCAATGTAGAATTGAAACAACAGTCAATGCAGTGGTGCCATTCAAGTTCCCCAAAACCGAAAAAGTTTAAGCAATCCGTACAGAGTCAAAAAACTTTGGTTTTCATTTTTGGGACAAAAAGGGCATCATTTTGTTTGATTTCATGGAACATTGATCAACATTTATAGCTGACGTGTATTACAAAGCACTCACCAAACTTGAGACGTGCGATCCAAAATCAACAACATGGAGAAACTGTCATCCAACGTAATCCTCTTTCATGACAATGCACATCCTCACACCCCGCTGCCTTATCAAAAAGAAGATTCAAGATTTTTGTTGGGAACTTTTTGACCACTGTCCATATAGTTCTGATGTTGCATCTAGTGACTACTTCCTCTTGAATTTGAAAAAGTGGCCTGGTGGACAACTGTTGAAAATGACCAAGAAACTAAAGACTGCCATTGTAAACTGCTTCAATACCCAGGTGGTGAACTTTAATGTAGAGGGGTTAAAGAAACTGGTGCAGCATTATGAGAACTGTTTAGAACTGAATGGCAATATGTGGAAAAGTGAATTAGATGTGTTGTAAACTGAAACTCAAAAATTTTTTCTCACGAGTTAATTTTTATTAATGACCAAATGGCCCTTTATGAGTATACCTCCTATATGGTCGATTATATTGCTGGCATTTGCTACAAATTTTACTTTGCTGCATTCATTTTTTTAGCCGTCTTTCCCAATTCTATCCAGATTCTGATAATCTACTTAGTTTATCCCCATCATTCACCATTATATTAATTATATTTATAAGTGACTAATTTGATGGGTAACTGAAACATCCATTTTAATTTAATCATTGATATACTAAATATATATAGGTATATTTAGTATATGAAATCCAGTTTGTATAACCTGACTAAAAAGTTATATTAAATTCATTTGTTCAAGAGTTTTTTATTACATTTTACTCTTCTAGCATTTTGAATTTGTATGCACTGATAATGAGACTTAACATAAAATCGATAGATAATAGATATCTAATCATGAATAGATAATAATTAATACAGTCATGAAGATTTTTAGCTATCAAGAAGGGTTAATATTTATTTCCCTCTTTTACTTTTGGAAAAAAAACTTAAGTTCTTTTATTTTGTTTTCTGTTTAGTTATCAGAAGACTGAGTCTGTTATCAAGACGACAGCAGAGAAAACTACATCTCTTTTAGGTGGTATTGGTTCTGGACTTACTACAAAACTTGGCCAGCTTAAAAATTCCGATTCATTCCGTTCTTTTGAAGAAAAAGTTGGTTCTGCTTATGAAAATGTAAAGGTAGTAATAACATTAATTCATGTACATACGTGTATATACATTGTGGTTTCTATTGATTTTTTTTAGAGTTTAAAAACTAATGTGCTATATTTAATGAGAAAACTTAAGATGATTTAAGTTTAATTGAGCCGAGAAAATGAAAATGGAGGGAGTCATTACTATAGTTATGATCTAAAAAAGCTAGTATAGTTAAGCCTTATGGAACTCTGTTAATACTTGTATTATCATGTTCACGCTAAAATTTCTGGGCTGTTTACAGTTTTTCACTAGTGTAATTCAAGTAACTGTGGTTCATTCATTTGATTTTCAGATCACTACATTGATAAAGCATTACAAAGGATATATATAAACAGCATTTCTTTTAATTTGTTGTTTCATGGATAAACAAATGTTTCACGGGAAGTTTTGATATTTATGCCCAATGTATACATATGTTCACATTGCTCATTCAGGGATTTTTTTCTTTATAAGAATAAAATTAATGATTTTATATTTACTACTATTTGTATGCACCAGATCAAGCTACTTTAATAAAAAGCAGTGTGACTAGTTTCTTTGATAAATGATCGAAGAAAAAAAAAATTTTACACAAAATAAAATCTCTTTTACGTTAAAAATTCTTTAGTTGTTTTGTAATGTCTTTTATCCAGTGAACAGTACAGCTAACATATACATACTGAATGGTATGTAGAGATATAATTCCGTACAAGTTGTGTCTTGCAGCCTAGAGCCCTTGTTTGTTAGTTAAGTAAATTCAAATTGACATAATTATTTTGTTGTGTTACAAACATAACAAACACTTTTTTCTTTTGATTTTTTAAATATTATTTTATTTTTATTTTGAAAACTTTCTTGAAAATATTTTTCATGTATATAATTTTGAGGTTTTCATGTATATAATTTTGAATTCAGAAACAAAGAAACAGATATGTAGTGAATGATTACTGAAAAAAGAAAAGCAAACGACGTTTACTAACAAAAATAATTGCTTATAACTAAAACTAGATGATTTTTTTGTTTTTTAAACAGTCATCTGTAGATAAGTTAATAGTGTAAAATGAATTTTTCCTACTTTCACTATATATTGAAGGAATTATATGAGAAAAAAGTGTGGAAAAATTTGTTAGATTTTAATATTCTATTTCATTATATGTATACTTATGATTGTATTAATAATCAAACTGACCATCAAATTTTAGAAATTTTTTTTTTTATACCACTTGTTCTTGCATTATATTATTTAATTATTATGTAAACCTGTTAAATGTAATACTCTATTAATGTGCAGCAGAGCCATTCTAGCAAGATGCTTTTCCCTCTACTTAGACTAACAGGCCGAAGCCGTTTATCAGAGTGGCGGCCTCTGATTTCAGTTTTCAGTTTGACATTATCAAATTCAATTTGAAGTAAAAATTAAAATTAAAAACATTAGCTTCAGTACAATGATTGTACATGCGTAATGTGCAGTGCCACATTCTTTTTGTGTAATTTTTTTACACTGTACTATAAAACTTTGAAAATAAATCCATTCATTAGTCAGTTTCAAAAATGTACAAATTGTTTTGTTGCTTAAATAATTTTTTTAAAAGCATCAATTTGCATGCATTAATGTTTTTGTAAACATATTAATAATCAGACTTTGTCTTGCTTCCTTCCAATAAATTGTTGATTTCTTAAAATGAATGTGAGTATGAATCATCCGTGTAGTCATCACTTCACCAACAAGAACAAACATTTTAATTTAACAATAAAAACAAAGAAATGTATTCTGTATAGTATAGAAAGCAATTAAATCATCATGTGCATTTATGTAAAAATTAGTAAGAGAATAAAATTTAATACACTATTATTTTATGATAGGAATAATGTTTATTATTTTTGTTTTTATTTACTGATTAAATTATGCATATTTGTATAATACTGTATGTGTTTCAGTGTTTTTATTGTTAGCAATTTTACATTTGTAGTTATAGAAATTCCAAAGAAGGTAGTCAGGCTTGTGAAATCTATTCTTTTATGACTGTCTATTCTTATATTTTGTGACTCTCTATTCTTTTATGGTAAAAGAAGCCTTGGACGGTTGATAATGAAAAAAGGGTTGCTGAAGCAACAAATAGGAGTTTCTTGCTGTAGTGTTCAGCAAATAGTTGAGGAAAGAAAAAACTACAGCATCAGCTAGTGGATTTTCTACTCCAAACAAAAAACATTCACAAAATGCACCAAAAACAGAATTTGAAACTTTGATAAATGTGTTATTAACTATAAATGAATTTCACATTTTGCATGGTCAACAATCTACTATAAAAAGTTTACTAACAGTGATAAAGAACAAAATAGATAAGGGTGGACCCACCCTCAGGAGGTTATTAGACAATTAGGGGTTAAGATGGAAAAAGACGCCTAATAGTAGAAAATTTTTTTTAGAGAAAAATTATATTTAGGAGAAACAAATACTATATCTATGTGCATTCGAAAAATATAGAGTGAAGGACGGCCAGTCATTTACATAGACGAAACATTTATGCATTTAACATACATAAGGCCATATTGTTGGACAAACAATTCTGATGAAACATCTGAGTTACTTGCTCCAATTTCTAAAGGTCAAAGAGCAATTATCATTCACATTGGTAGGGAAAATGGTTTCGTAAAAGACACGTTATTGATTTTCAAATCTAGACAAGTCTGGCAATTACCATAATAGTATACAAATCAATGAGTATAGTATCAAACCTCCAAGAAATGTGAAATGATTAAATGGCTTGCTGAAAAAAATATACCATTCAGTGAAAAACTGTTAAAATCCGAGCTATATAAATTAATTTGTCAGTAAATCAAGATTTAAAGTGAATAAAATGAATACTTTAATTGCTGAAGGGGTTATACTCCCAGTGATGATTGAGACAGTGAAATTAGTGGTAATGAGTTACATTAATTAGGGTAAGTAAATAATGTTACGTTTAATGTTTTTGCATAGGTTAGTATACTGATTCCTGTTACAAATAAGTTCTTCCCTACATTTATTGCATACCTCTCACATCCCCTCATCTACTCACAAGCGCCTTGGTATATCTGCTCAGTTGTATTTATAAATTGCTTTATTTTCTTGAGATTGTACTTGTGAGCTATTTGTTTGATATGGGCTTGTATTAACTTAATGCATTTATGTATTTATCTAAGCATTAAAATAAGTACCTTAACATCAATTTTATCATATTCAGGATTAAGTTTTTATTATGCTGTCCCTTCTGTGATGAAAGCATTTAATTAGATATTATGTAGAGATTTAATACAAGAATATATTTTTGAATAATTTAGGTGCCTAACAAATTGGATACAAATACTTTTTTAACAATAACAGTGGATACGCTCAAGGCCATTATATCAATGTTGAATGTACATTTAATTATTAAAAAAATATATAAATACTGACTAAAATATACTTATCAAAAACTATTATATAACAGGTATGTGCTCCACTATTTTTGAAATGTAAACTCTATTACCAGTATTCATATGGATCCCCTTTTGCATATTTCTTCTTTTCACCCAAATCTATTAAAAAAGATTTACAAGGTTTGATGAAAAAATTTCCAAAATTTTTAATTTTCCCAGATTGTATAAGTCCAGTTGTTACATTTTTTGTATGTGTGTGTTTGTACACTTGTCTCTTAACATATGATTACATTGGTAGCCATATTGGATGCTTAGTTTATTGTTGGCTGTAGAAAAGGTTACACGTGTTGTGGTATGGTTGGTGATTTTTAACTTGTGGAAAAAGTAGAACAATGAATTTGCATTAATTAAATTAAATTTTGCTTTAAGAATGGAATAAAGGGCAGCACTGCATTGGAGATGTTGAATGAAGCTTTTGGCGATTCTTCTCCTCTGAACAAAACAAGCATTTACAAGTGGTACAAAAGTTTCCAAGAGGGTTATGAAGACGTTGAAGATGATGAGGCCATGGACATTGATGATGAGGCCATGGACATCCCAGCACATCAACATCCAATGATGTTGAAAAAGTGAAGAAATTAATTATGGGCATTCACCGAATCACTATCGCAGAGTCAGTAAGGATTACAACCTGGAAGTTCTACACCATTTGCGTGAAACAATCCAAAGAAAACACCAGGATTTGTGATAAAACAATTCATAGCAATTGCACCACGATAATGCACCTGCTCACATTTCACTGCTTGTTCATAATTTTTGGCCAAAAGTAACATTGTTATGATGCCTCAACCTCCATATTCACCAGACATG